>NW_027207339.1:300000-596072 GCF_963455315.2 Globicephala melas
GTATCTTAAAACCTATGGATTGCTATGTCTGTGAAAGAGAATCAAGCATGTGTACAGGGGCATAAACGCAGCAGTGATAGGATTGGAGAGGTTCGGTGAGCAAATGAAGACCCTTTGAAGTCATATTGCATGGTACCCATTCCACGGGTTTCAACTACCCAGGTTTAAGGTATTCTTCCTTCAGCTAAAACATGCATGTGGAACCTAGAGTATGATCAACCATGTGATCGGGAGACGTGTTCAAATATGTCTCAGTTTTCGTACCCTGGTACTCGGGTGCAACATTCCAGACGCTTTACTAACACTCTCCCCACTTGGAAAGTCAGCGCCTTTAACCTCCTGTTTGGCCCAGTTTGCAATTTCTGTGGAAGATGAACAGGAATAGCGAGAACCAATGAGAGACTAGCTGGAGGTGTCTGGACGGGCAAATTTAACTCTCATTTCCCACCAGGAAGAGGAAATAACCAAAGGCTCAGCGTGCCGTGCCGGAACCAGATTAGGGCCTGAAGCCATCCTGCGGTGTTGCGGCCAGGTCACAAGAAAGCGAGTTGAAGAAAGGAGCTCAGGGGCACTGTAATTCACAAAACTGCAGAGTTATAAATGACAGCTATCGTCCAAAAATATACTGAAGTAAGGCTGCCAAGAGGACTTGAAAGCGGGGCAGAATTGCAGGAAACCGATTTCAGGAGGTAGACTGGAATTGCATTGAAAGCATAGGAAAAGAGGCAGAACGTCCACAATGATGCACTTGGCCAAAAAGGGCGTATGCGTTTTTTCCTGAATATATTCAGGAAAAAAAGCATACGCCCTTTTTGGACAACCAAGCAAGCTTGCAAAGGAAATCTGCACTACAATGAAGTCTCACTTCCCCCCGGTCAAAAGGGCCATCTGAAAAAAGTGTAAAATCCAGAAAGGCAGGACAGGCCATGGAGAACTGGGAGCCTTGTTATGCTGATGGGCGGGATGTAAATTGCCAACAGCCACTCGGGAGAAGTGTATGGTGTTTCCTGAAACATCTAAAAAACAAAGCAACAGAGCCTAGGGCACTTCCACTTATGGTCCTATAGCTTAGGGAAATTAAAATCAAAAAGACACAGCCACCTCAAAGTTTGGGACGCCTCTGTTTACAAGAACCTCGTTTACAGTACAAGTTCAACATCGCAGAAAGTGAAAAATGGATAAAGAACATGTGGTATTTACTTACAAAGCAATATCACTCAGCAATGAAATCTATGTCATCAGGCCCTTAGCAGCACAATGAGTGGATTCAGGTATGATGATTCTAACTGAAATAAGTCACACAGAAAAAGAAACATCATAAGATATCAGTAATACACGGAATGTAAACTTGGCTACACAGGAACTGAATTACAGAACAGAACAGGGTCTCAAATTTAGAAAACCAACTTATGCTTGCTTAAGGGGAAAGGTGAGTTGGGGTGCTGCATAAAACCAGAGATTGAAATGAGCACAGATAAAGTTCCTTAAGCCAAATATGGAATAGACAAGAGCTACTCCTGGCTCAACGAAATGGACTCAACACCGCATATTAAACGCCTAAGAATGTACCTGACTAGTAAGTATCTTAAAACCTATGGATTGCTATGTCTCCGAAAGAGAATCAAGCATGTGTACAGGGGCATAAACGCAGCAGTGATAGGATTGGAGAGGTTCGGTGAGCAAATGAAGACCCTTTGAAGTCATATTGCATGGTACCCATTCCACGGGTCTCAACTCTCCAGGTTTAAGGTATTCTTCCTTCAGCTAAAACATGCATGTGGAACCTAGAGTATGATCAACCATGTGATCGGGAGACGTGTTCAAATATGTCTCAGTTTTCGTACCCTGGTACTCGGGTGCAACATTCCAGACGCTTTACTAACACTCTCCCGACTTGGAGAGTCAGTCCCTTTAACCTCCTGTTTGGCCCAGTTTGCAATTTCTGTGGAAGATGAACAAGAAAGGCGAGAACCAATGAGAGACTAGCTGGAGGTGTCTGGACGGACAAATTTAACTCTCATTTCCCACCAGGAAGAGGAAATAACCAAAGGCTCAGTGTGCCGTGCCGGAACCAGATTAGGGCCTGAAGCCATCCTGCGGTGTTGCGGCCAGGTCACAAGAAAGCGAGTTGAAGAAAGGAGCTCAGGGGCACTGTAATTCACAAACCTGCAGAGTTATAAATGACAGCTATCGTCCAAAAATATACTGAAGTAAGGCTGCCAAGAGGACTTGAAAGCGGGGCAGAATTGCAGGAAACCGATTTCAGGAGGTAGACTGGAATTGCATTGAAAGCATAGGAAAAGAGGCAGAACGTCCACAATGATGCACTTGGCCAAAAAGGGCGTATGCGTTTTTTCCTGAATATATTCAGGAAAAAACGCATACGCCCTTTTTGGCCAACCAAGCAAGCTTGCAAAGGAAATCTGCACTACAATGAAGTCTCACTTCCCCCCGGTCAAAAGGGCCATCTGAAAAAAGTGTAAAATCCAGAAAGGCAGGACAGGCCATGGAGAACTGGGAGCCTTGTTATGCTGATGGGCGGGATGTAAATTGCCAACAGACACTCGGGAGAAGTGTATGGTGTTTCCTGAAACATCTAAAAAACAAAGCAACAGAGCCTAGGGCACTTCCACTTATGGTCCTATAGCTTAGGGAAATTAAAATAAAAAAGACACAGCCACCCCAAAGTTTGGGACGCCTCTGTTTACAAGAACCTCGTTTACAGTACAAGTTCAACATCGCAGAAAGTGAAAAATGGATAAAGAACATGTGGTATTTACTTACAAAGCAATATCACTCAGCAATGAAATCTATGTCATCAGGCCCTTAGCAGCACAATGAGTGGATTCAGGTATGATGATTCTAACTGAAATAAGTCACACAGAAAAAGAAACATCATAAGATATCAGTAATACACGGAATGTAAACTTGGCTACACAGGAACTGAATTACAGAACAGAACAGGGTCTCAAATTTAGAAAACCAACTTATGCTTGCTTAAGGGGAAAGGTGAGTTGGGGTGCTGCATAAAACCAGAGATTGAAATGAGCACAGATAAAGTTCCTTAAGCCAAATATGGAATAGACAAGAGATACTCCTGGCTCAACGAAATGGACTCAACACCGCATATTAAACGCCTAAGAATGTACCTGACTAGTAAGTATCTTAAAACCTATGGATTGCTATGTCTCCGAAAGAGAATCAAGCATGTGTACAGGGGCATAAACGCAGCAGTGATAGGATTGGAGAGGTTCGGTGAACAAATGAAGACCCTTTGAAGTCATATTGCATGGTACCCATTCCACGGGTCTCAACTCTCCAGGTTTAAGGTATTCTTCCTTCAGCTAAAACATGCATGTGGAACCCAGAGTATGATCAACCATGTGAACGGGAGACGTGTTCAAATATGTCTCAGTTTTCGTACCCTGGTACTCGGGTGCAACATTCCAGATGCTTTACTAACACTCTCCCGACTTGGAGAGTCAGTCCCTTTAACCTCCTGTTGGCCCAGTTTGCAATTTCTGTGGAAGATGAACAGGAATAGCGAGAACCAATGAGAGACTAGCTGGAGGTGTCTGGACGGGCAAATTTAACTCTCATTTCCCACCAGGAAGAGGAAATAACCAAAGGCTCAGCGTGCCGTGCCGGAACCAGATTAGGGCCTGAAGCCATCCTGCGGTGTTGCGGCCAGCTCAAAAGAAAGCGAGTTGAAGAAAGGAGCTCAGGGGCACTGTAATTCACAAACCTGCAGAGTTATAAATGACAGCTATCGTCCAAAAATATACTGAAGTAAGGCTGCCAAGAGGACTTGAAAGCGGGGCAGAATTGCAGGAAACCGATTTCAGGAGGTAGACTGGAATTGCAATGAAAGCATAGGAAAAGAGGCAGAACGTCCACAATGATGCACTTGGCCAAAAAGGGCGTATGCGTTTTTTCCTGAATATATTCAGGAAAAAACGCATACGCCCTTTTTGGCCAACCAAACAAACTTGCAAAGGAAATCTGCACTACAATGAAGTCTCACTTCCCCCCGGTCAAAAGGGCCATCTGAAAAAAGTGTAAAATCCAGAAAGGCAGGACAGGCCATGGAGAACTGGGAGCCTTGTTATGCTGATGGGCGGGATGTAAATTGCCAACAGACACTCGGGAGAAGTGTATGGTGTTTCCTGAAACATCTAAAAAACAAAGCAACAGAGCCTAGGGCACTTCCACTTATGGTCCTATAGCTTAGGGAAATTAAAATCAAAAAGACACAGCCACCCCAAAGTTTGGGACGCCTCTGTTTACAAGAACCTCCTTTACCGTACAAGTTCAATATCACAGAAAGTGAAAAATGGATAAAGAAATTATGGTACTTAGGTACAATGCAATATCACTCAGCAATGAAATCTATGTCATCAGGCCCGTAGCAGCATAATGAGTGGATTCAGGTACGATGAATCTAACTGAAATAAGTCACACAGAAAAAGAAACATCATAAGATATCAGTAATACACGGAATGTAAACTTGGCTACACAGGAACTGAATTACAGAACAGAACAGGGTCTCAAATTTAGAAAACCAACTTATGCTTGCTTAAGGGGAAAGGTGAGTTGGGGTGCTGCATAAAACCAGAGATTGAAATGAGCACAGATAAAGTTCCTTAAGCCAAATATGGAATAGACAAGAGCTACTCCTTGCTCAACGAAATGGACTCAACACCGCATATTAAACGCCTAAGAATGTACCTGACTAGTAAGTATCTTAAAACCTATGGATTGCTATGTCTGTGAAAGAGAATCAAGCATGTGTACAGGGGCATAAACGCAGCAGTGATAGGATTGGAGAGGTTCGGTGAGCAAATGAAGACCCTTTGAAGTCATATTGCATGGTACTCATTCCACGGGTTTCAACTACCCAGGTTTAAGGTATTCTTCCTTCAGCTAAAACATGCATGTGGAACCTAGAGTATGATCAACCATGTGATCGGGAGACGTGTTCAAATATGTCTCAGTTTTCGTACCCTGGTACTCGGGTGCAACATTCCAGACGCTTTACTAACACTCTCCCCACTTGGAAAGTCAGCGCCTTTAACCTCCTGTTTGGCCCAGTTTGCAATTTCTGTGGAAGATGAACAGGAATAGCGAGAACCAATGAGAGACTAGCTGGAGGTGTCTGGACGGGCAAATTTAACTCTCATTTCCCACCAGGAAGAGGAAATAACCAAAGGCTCAGCGTGCCGTGCCGGAACCATATTAGGGCCTGAAGCCATCCTGCGGTGTTGCGGCCAGGTCACAAGAAAGCGAGTTGAAGAAAGGAGCTCAGGGGCACTGTAATTCACAAACCTGCAGAGTTATAAATGACAGCTATCGTCCAAAAATATACTGAAGTAAGGCTGCCAAGAGGACTTGAAAGCGGGGCAGAATTGCAGGAAACCGATTTCAGGAGGTAGACTGGAATTGCATTGAAAGCATAGGAAAAGAGGCAGAACGTCCACAATGATGCACTTGGCCAAAAAGGGCGTATGCGTTTTTTCCTGAATATATTCAGGAAAAAAAGCATACGCCCTTTTTGGACAACCAAGCAAGCTTGCAAAGGAAATCTGCACTACAATGAAGTCTCACTTCCCCCCGGTCAAAAGGGCCATCTGAAAAAAGTGTAAAATCCAGAAAGGCAGGACAGGCCATGGAGAACTGGGAGCCTTGTTATGCTGATGGGCGGGATGTAAATTGCCAACAGCCACTAGGGAGAAGTGTATGGTGTTTCCTGAAACATCTAAAAAACAAAGCAACAGAGCCTAGGGCACTTCCACTTATGGTCCTATAGCTTAGGGAAATTAAAATCAAAAAGACACAGCCACCCCAAAGTTTGGGACGCCTCTGTTTACAAGAACCTCGTTTACAGTACAGGTTCAACATCGCAGAAAGTGAAAAATGGATAAAGAACATGTGGTATTTACTTACAAAGCAATATCACTCAGCAATGAAATCTATGTCATCAGGCCCTTAGCAGCACAATGAGTGGATTCAGGTATGATGATTCTAACTGAAATAAGTCACACAGAAAAAGAAACATCATAAGATATCAGTAATACACGGAATGTAAACTTGGCTACACAGGAACTGAATTACAGAACAGAACAGGGTCTGAAATTTAGAAAACCAACTTATGCTTGCTTAAGGGGAAAGGTGAGTTGGGGTGCTGCATAAAACCAGAGATTGAAATGAGCACAGATAAAGTTCCTTAAGCCAAATATGGAATAGACAAGAGCTACTCCTGGCTCAACGAAATGGACTCAACACCGCATATTAAAAGCCTAAGAATGTACCTAACTAGTAAGTATCTTAAAACCTATGGATTGCTATGTCTCCGAAAGAGAATCAAGCATGTGTACAGGGGCATAAACGCAGCAGTGATAGGATTGGAGAGGTTCGGTGAGCAAATGAAGACCCTTTGAAATCATATTGCATGGTACCCATTCCACGGGTTTCAACTACCCAGGTTTAAGGTACTCTTCCTTCAGCTAAAACATGCATGTGGAACCTAGAGTATGATCAACCATGTGATCGGGAGACGTGTTCAAATATGTCTCAGTTTTCGTACCCTGGTACTCGGGTGCAACATTCCAGACGCTTTACTAACACTCTCCCGACTTGGAGAGTCAGTCCCTTTAACCTCCTGTTTGGCCCAGTTTGCAATTTCTGTGGAAGATGAACAAGAAAGGCGAGAACCAATGAGAGACTAGCTGGAGGTGTCTGGACGGACAAATTTAACTCTCATTTCCCACCAGGAAGAGGAAATAACCAAAGGCTCAGCGTGCCGTGCCGGAACCAGATTAGGGCCTGAAGCCATCCTGCGGTGTTGCGGCCAGGTCACAAGAAAGCGAGTTGAAGAAAGGAGCTCAGGGGCACTGTAATTCACAAACCTGCAGAGTTATAAATGACAGCTATCGTCCAAAAATATACTGAAGTAAGGCTGCCAAGAGGACTTGAAAGCGGGGCAGAATTGCAGGAAACCGATTTCAGGAGGTAGACTGGAATTGCATTGAAAGCATAGGAAAAGAGGCAGAACGTCCACAATGATGCACTTGGCCAAAAAGGGCGTATGCGTTTTTTCCTGAATATATTCAGGAAAAAACGCATACGCCCTTTTTGGCCAACCAAGCAAGCTTGCAAAGGAAATCTGCACTACAATGAAGTCTCACTTCCCCCCGGTCAAAAGGGCCATCTGAAAAAAGTGTAAAATCCAGAAAGGCAGGACAGGCCATGGAGAACTGGGAGCCTTGTTATGCTGATGGGCGGGATGTAAATTGCCAACAGACACTCGGGAGAAGTGTATGGTGTTTCCTGAAACATCTAAAAAACAAAGCAACAGAGCCTAGGGCACTTCCACTTATGGTCCTATAGCTTAGGGAAATTAAAATAAAAAAGACACAGCCACCCCAAAGTTTGGGACGCCTCTGTTTACAAGAACCTCGTTTACAGTACAAGTTCAACATCGCAGAAAGTGAAAAATGGATAAAGAACATGTGGTATTTACTTACAAAGCAATATCACTCAGCAATGAAATCTATGTCATCAGGCCCTTAGCAGCACAATGAGTGGATTCAGGTATGATGATTCTAACTGAAATAAGTCACACAGAAAAAGAAACATCATAAGATATCAGTAATACACGGAATGTAAACTTGGCTACACAGGAACTGAATTACAGAACAGAACAGGGTCTCAAATTTAGAAAACCAACTTATGCTTGCTTAAGGGGAAAGGTGAGTTGGGGTGCTGCATAAAACCAGAGATTGAAATGAGCACAGATAAAGTTCCTTAAGCCAAATATGGAATAGACAAGAGATACTCCTGGCTCAACGAAATGGACTCAACACCGCATATTAAACGCCTAAGAATGTACCTGACTAGTAAGTATCTTAAAACCTATGGATTGCTATGTCTCCGAAAGAGAATCAAGCATGTGTACAGGGGCATAAACGCAGCAGTGATAGGATTGGAGAGGTTCGGTGAACAAATGAAGACCCTTTGAAGTCATATTGCATGGTACCCATTCCACGGGTCTCAACTCTCCAGGTTTAAGGTATTCTTCCTTCAGCTAAAACATGCATGTGGAACCCAGGGTATGATCAACCATGTGAACGGGAGACGTGTTCAAATATGTCTCAGTTTTCGTACCCTGGTACTCGGGTGCAACATTCCAGATGCTTTACTAACACTCTCCCGACTTGGAGAGTCAGTCCCTTTAACCTCCTGTTTGGCCCAGTTTGCAATTTCTGTGGAAGATGAACAGGAATAGCGAGAACCAATGAGAGACTAGCTGGAGGTGTCTGGACGGGCAAATTTAACTCTCATTTCCCACCAGGAAGAGGAAATAACCAAAGGCTCAGCGTGCCGTGCCGGAACCAGATTAGGGCCTGAAGCCATCCTGCGGTGTTGCGGCCAGCTCAAAAGAAAGCGAGTTGAAGAAAGGAGCTCAGGGGCACTGTAATTCACAAACCTGCAGAGTTATAAATGACAGCTATCGTCCAAAAATATACTGAAGTAAGGCTGCCAAGAGGACTTGAAAGCGGGGCAGAATTGCAGGAAACCGATTTCAGGAGGTAGACTGGAATTGCAATGAAAGCATAGGAAAAGAGGCAGAACGTCCACAATGATGCACTTGGCCAAAAAGGGCGTATGCGTTTTTTCCTGAATATATTCAGGAAAAAACGCATACGCCCTTTTTGGCCAACCAAGCAAACTTGCAAAGGAAATCTGCACTACAATGAAGTCTCACTTCCCCCCGGTCAAAAGGGCCATCTGAAAAAAGTGTAAAATCCAGAAAGGCAGGACAGGCCATGGAGAACTGGGAGCCTTGTTATGCTGATGGGCGGGATGTAAATTGCCAACAGACACTCGGGAGAAGTGTATGGTGTTTCCTGAAACATCTAAAAAACAAAGCAACAGAGCCTAGGGCACTTCCACTTATGGTCCTATAGCTTAGGGAAATTAAAATCAAAAAGACACAGCCACCCCAAAGTTTGGGACGCCTCTGTTTACAAGAACCTCCTTTACCGTACAAGTTCAATATCACAGAAAGTGAAAAATGGATAAAGAAATTATGGTACTTAGGTACAATGCAATATCACTCAGCAATGAAATCTATGTCATCAGGCCCGTAGCAGCATAATGAGTGGATTCAGGTACGATGAATCTAACTGAAATAAGTCACACAGAAAAAGAAACATCATAAGATATCAGTAATACACGGAATGTAAACTTGGCTACACAGGAACTGAATTACAGAACAGAACAGGGTCTCAAATTTAGAAAACCAACTTATGCTTGCTTAAGGGGAAAGGTGAGTTGGGGTGCTGCATAAAACCAGAGATTGAAATGAGCACAGATAAAGTTCCTTAAGCCAAATATGGAATAGACAAGAGCTACTCCTTGCTCAACGAAATGGACTCAACACCGCATATTAAACGCCTAAGAATGTACCTGACTAGTAAGTATCTTAAAACCTATGGATTGCTATGTCTGTGAAAGAGAATCAAGCATGTGTACAGGGGCATAAACGCAGCAGTGATAGGATTGGAGAGGTTCGGTGAGCAAATGAAGACCCTTTGAAGTCATATTGCATGGTACTCATTCCACGGGTTTCAACTACCCAGGTTTAAGGTATTCTTCCTTCAGCTAAAACATGCATGTGGAACCTAGAGTATGATCAACCATGTGATCGGGAGACGTGTTCAAATATGTCTCAGTTTTCGTACCCTGGTACTCGGGTGCAACATTCCAGACGCTTTACTAACACTCTCCCCACTTGGAAAGTCAGCGCCTTTAACCTCCTGTTTGGCCCAGTTTGCAATTTCTGTGGAAGATGAACAGGAATAGCGAGAACCAATGAGAGACTAGCTGGAGGTGTCTGGACGGGCAAATTTAACTCTCATTTCCCACCAGGAAGAGGAAATAACCAAAGGCTCAGCGTGCCGTGCCGGAACCATATTAGGGCCTGAAGCCATCCTGCGGTGTTGCGGCCAGGTCACAAGAAAGCGAGTTGAAGAAAGGAGCTCAGGGGCACTGTAATTCACAAACCTGCAGAGTTATAAATGACAGCTATCGTCCAAAAATATACTGAAGTAAGGCTGCCAAGAGGACTTGAAAGCGGGGCAGAATTGCAGGAAACCGATTTCAGGAGGTAGACTGGAATTGCATTGAAAGCATAGGAAAAGAGGCAGAACGTCCACAATGATGCACTTGGCCAAAAAGGGCGTATGCGTTTTTTCCTGAATATATTCAGGAAAAAAAGCATACGCCCTTTTTGGACAACCAAGCAAGCTTGCAAAGGAAATCTGCACTACAATGAAGTCTCACTTCCCCCCGGTCAAAAGGGCCATCTGAAAAAAGTGTAAAATCCAGAAAGGCAGGACAGGCCATGGAGAACTGGGAGCCTTGTTATGCTGATGGGCGGGATGTAAATTGCCAACAGCCACTAGGGAGAAGTGTATGGTGTTTCCTGAAACATCTAAAAAACAAAGCAACAGAGCCTAGGGCACTTCCACTTATGGTCCTATAGCTTAGGGAAATTAAAATCAAAAAGACACAGCCACCCCAAAGTTTGGGACGCCTCTGTTTACAAGAACCTCGTTTACAGTACAGGTTCAACATCGCAGAAAGTGAAAAATGGATAAAGAACATGTGGTATTTACTTACAAAGCAATATCACTCAGCAATGAAATCTATGTCATCAGGCCCTTAGCAGCACAATGAGTGGATTCAGGTATGATGATTCTAACTGAAATAAGTCACACAGAAAAAGAAACATCATAAGATATCAGTAATACACGGAATGTAAACTTGGCTACACAGGAACTGAATTACAGAACAGAACAGGGTCTGAAATTTAGAAAACCAACTTATGCTTGCTTAAGGGGAAAGGTGAGTTGGGGTGCTGCATAAAACCAGAGATTGAAATGAGCACAGATAAAGTTCCTTAAGCCAAATATGGAATAGACAAGAGCTACTCCTGGCTCAACGAAATGGACTCAACACCGCATATTAAAAGCCTAAGAATGTACCTAACTAGTAAGTATCTTAAAACCTATGGATTGCTATGTCTCCGAAAGAGAATCAAGCATGTGTACAGGGGCATAAACGCAGCAGTGATAGGATTGGAGAGGTTCGGTGAGCAAATGAAGACCCTTTGAAGTCATATTGCATGGTACCCATTCCACGGGTTTCAACTACCCAGGTTTAAGGTACTCTTCCTTCAGCTAAAACATGCATGTGGAACCTAGAGTATGATCAACCATGTGATCGGGAGACGTGTTCAAATATGTCTCAGTTTTCGTACCCTGGTACTCGGGTGCAACATTCCAGACGCTTTACTAACACTCTCCCGACTTGGAGAGTCAGTCCCTTTAACCTCCTGTTTGGCCCAGTTTGCAATTTCTGTGGAAGATGAACAAGAAAGGCGAGAACCAATGAGAGACTAGCTGGAGGTGTCTGGACGGACAAATTTAACTCTCATTTCCCACCAGGAAGAGGAAATAACCAAAGGCTCAGCGTGCCGTGCCGGAACCAGATTAGGGCCTGAAGCCATCCTGCGGTGTTGCGGCCAGGTCACAAGAAAGCGAGTTGAAGAAAGGAGCTCAGGGGCACTGTAATTCACAAACCTGCAGAGTTATAAATGACAGCTATCGTCCAAAAATATACTGAAGTAAGGCTGCCAAGAGAACTTGAAAGCGGGGCAGAATTGCAGGAAACAGATTTCAGGAGGTAGACTGGAATTGCATTGAAAGCATAGGAAAAGAGGCAGAACGTGCACAATGATGCACTTGGCCAAAAAGGGCGTATGCGTTTTTTCCTGAATATATTCAGGAAAAAACGCATACGCCCTTTTTGGACAACCAAGCAAGCTTGCAAAGGAAATCTGCACTACAATGAAGTCTCACTTCCCTCCGGTGAAAATGGACATCTGAAAAAAGTGTAAAATCCAGAAAGGCAGGACAGGCCATGGAGAACTGGGAGCCTTGTTATGCTGATGGGCGGGATGTAAATTGCCAACAGCCACTCGGGAGAAGTGTATGGTGTTTCCTGAAACATCTAAAAAACAAAGCAACAGAGCCTAGGGCACTTCCACTTATGGTCCTATAGCTTAGGGAAATTAAAATCAAAAAGACACAGCCACCTCAAAGTTTGGGACGCCTCTGTTTACAAGAACCTCGTTTACAGTACAAGTTCAACATCGCAGAAAGTGAAAAATGGATAAAGAACATGTGGTATTTACTTACAAAGCAATATCACTCAGCAATGAAATCTATGTCATCAGGCCCTTAGCAGCACAATGAGTGGATTCAGGTATGATGATTCTAACTGAAATAAGTCACACAGAAAAAGAAACATCATAAGATATCAGTAATACACGGAATGTAAACTTGGCTACACAGGAACTGAATTACAGAACAGAACAGGGTCTCAAATTTAGAAAACCAACTTATGCTTGCTTAAGGGGAAAGGTGAGTTGGGGTGCTGCATAAAACCAGAGATTGAAATGAGCACAGATAAAGTTCCTTAAGCCAAATATGGAATAGACAAGAGCTACTCCTGGCTCAACGAAATGGACTCAACACCGCATATTAAACGCCTAAGAATGTACCTAACTAGTAAGTATCTTAAAACCTATGGATTGCTATGTCTCCGAAAGAGAATCAAGCATGTGTACAGGGGCATAAACGCAGCAGTGATAGGATTGGAGAGGTTCGGTAAGCAAATGAAGACCCTTTGAAGTCATATTGCATGGTACCCATTCCACGGGTCTCAACTCTCCAGGTTTAAGGTATTCTTCCTTCAGCTAAAACATGCATGTGGAACCTAGAGTATGATCAACCATGTGATCGGGAGACGTGTTCAAATATGTCTCAATTTTCGTACCCTGGTACTCGGGTGCAACATTCCAGACGCTTTACTAACACTCTCCCGACTTGGAGAGTCAGTCCCTTTAACCTCCTGTTTGGTCCAGTTTGCAATTTCTGTGGAAGATGAACAAGAAAGGCGAGAACCAATGAGAGACTAGCTGGAGGTGTCTGGACGGACAAATTTAACTCTCATTTCCCACCAGGAAGAGGAAATAACCAAAGGCTCAGTGTGCCGTGCCGGAACCAGATTAGGGCCTGAAGCCATCCTGCGGTGTTGCGGCCAGGTCACAAGAAAGCGAGTTGAAGAAAGGAGCTCAGGGGCACTGTAATTCACAAACCTGCAGAGTTATAAATGACAGCTATCGTCCAAAAATATACTGAAGTAAGGCTGCCAAGAGGACTTGAAAGCGGGGCTGAATTGCAGGAAACCGATTTCAGGAGGTAGACTGGAATTGCATTGAAAGCATAGGAAAAGAGGCAGAACGTCCACAATGATGCACTTGGCCAAAAAGGGCGTATGTGTTTTTTCCTGAATATATTCAGGAAAAAACGCATACGCCCTTTTTGGCCAACCAAGCAAGCTTGCAAAGGAAATCTGCACTACAATGAAGTCTCACTTCCCCCCGGTCAAAAGGGCCATCTGAAAAAAGTGTAAAATCCAGAAAGGCAGGACAGGCCATGGAGAACTGGGAGCCTTGTTATGCTGATGGGCGGGATGTAAATTGCCAACAGACACTCAGGAGAAGTGTATGGTGTTTCCTGAAACATCTAAAAAACAAAGCAACAGAGCCTAGGGCACTTCCACTTATGGTCCTATAGCTTAGGGAAATTAAAATCAAAAAGACACAGCCACCTCAAAGTTTGGGACGCCTCTGTTTACAAGAACCTCGTTTACAGTACAAGTTCAACATCGCAGAAAGTGAAAAATGGATAAAGAACATGTGGTATTTACTTACAAAGCAATATCACTCAGCAATGAAATCTATGTCATCAGGCACTTAGCAGCACAATGAGTGGATTCAGGTATGATGATTCTAACTGAAATAAGTCACACAGAAAAAGAAACATCATAAGATATCAGTAATACACGGAATGTAAACTTGGCTACACAGGAACTGAATTACAGAACAGAACAGGGTCTCAAATTTAGAAAACCAACTTATGCTTGCTTAAGGGGAAAGGTGAGTTGGGGTGCTGCATAAAACCAGAGATTGAAATGAGCACAGATAAAGTTCCTTAAGCCAAATATGGAATAGACAAGAGCTACTCCTGGCTCAACGAAATGGACTCAACACCGCATATTAAACGCCTAAGAATGTACCTAACTAGTAAGTATCTTAAAACTTATGGATTGCTATGTCTCCGAAAGAGAATCAAGCATGTGTACAGGGGCATAAACGCAGCAGTGATAGGATTGGAGAGGTTCGGTTAGCAAATGAAGACCCTTTGAAGTCATATTGCATGGTACCCATTCCACGGGTCTCAACTCTCCAGGTTTAAGGTATTCTTCCTTCAGCTAAAACATGCATGTGGAACCTAGAGTATGATCAACCATGTGATCGGGAGATGTGTTCAAATATGTCTCAGTTTTCGTACCCTGGTACTCGGGTGCAACATTCCATACGCTTTACTAACACTCTCCCGACTTGGAGAGTCAGTCCCTTTAACCTCCTGTTTGGCCCAGTTTGCAATTTCTGTGGAAGATGAACAAGAAAGGCGAGAACCAATGAGAGACTAGCTGGAGGTGTCTGGACGGACAAATTTAACTCTCATTTCCCACCAGGAAGAGGAAATAACCAAAGGCTCAGCGTGCCGTGCCGGAACCAGATTAGGGCCTGAAGCCATCCTGCGGTGTTGCGGCCAGGTCACAAGAAAGCGAGTTGAAGAAAGGAGCTCAGGGGCACTGTAATTCACAAACCTGCAGAGTTATAAATGACAGCTATCGTCCAAAAATATACTGAAGTAAGGCTGCCAAGAGGACTTGAAAGCGGGGCAGAATTGCAGGAAACCGATTTCAGGAGGTAGACTGGAATTGCATTGAAAGCATAGGAAAAGAGGCAGAACGTCCACAATGATGCACTTGGCCAAAAAGGGCGTATGCGTTTTTTCCTGAATATATTCAGGAAAAAACGCATACGCCCTTTTTGGCCAACCAAGCAAGCTTGCAAAGGAAATCTGCACTACAATGAAGTCTCACTTCCCCCGGTCAAAAGGGCCATCTGAAAAAAGTGTAAAATCCAGAAAGGCAGGACAGGCCATGGAGAACTGGGAGCCTTGTTATGCTGATGGGCGGGATGTAAATTGCCAACAGACACTCGGGAGAAGTGTATGGTGTTTCCTGAAACATCTAAAAAACAAAGCAACAGAGCCTAGGGCACTTCCACTTATGGTCCTATAGCTTAGGGAAATTAAAATAAAAAAGACACAGCCACCCCAAAGTTTGGGACGCCTCTGTTTACAAGAACCTCGTTTACAGTACAAGTTCAACATCGCAGAAAGTGAAAAATGGATAAAGAACATGTGGTATTTACTTACAAAGCAATATCACTCAGCAATGAAATCTATGTCATCAGGCCCTTAGCAGCACAATGAGTGGATTCAGGTATGATGATTCTAACTGAAATAAGTCACACAGAAAAAGAAACATCATAAGATATCAGTAATACACGGAATGTAAACTTGGCTACACAGGAACTGAATTACAGAACAGAACAGGGTCTCAAATTTAGAAAACCAACTTATGCTTGCTTAAGGGGAAAGGTGAGTTGGGGTGCTGCATAAAACCAGAGATTGAAATGAGCACAGATAAAGTTCCTTAAGCCAAATATGGAATAGACAAGAGATACTCCTGGCTCAACGAAATGGACTCAACACCGCATATTAAACGCCTAAGAATGTACCTGACTAGTAAGTATCTTAAAACCTATGGATTGCTATGTCTCCGAAAGAGAATCAAGCATGTGTACAGGGGCATAAACGCAGCAGTGATAGGATTGGAGAGGTTCGGTGAACAAATGAAGACCCTTTGAAGTCATATTGCATGGTACCCATTCCACGGGTCTCAACTCTCCAGGTTTAAGGTATTCTTCCTTCAGCTAAAACATGCATGTGGAACCCAGAGTATGATCAACCATGTGAACGGGAGACGTGTTCAAATATGTCTCAGTTTTCGTACCCTGGTACTCGGGTGCAACATTCCAGATGCTTTACTAACACTCTCCCGACTTGGAGAGTCAGTCCCTTTAACCTCCTGTTTGGCCCAGTTTGCAATTTCTGTGGAAGATGAACAGGAATAGCGAGAACCAATGAGAGACTAGCTGGAGGTGTCTGGACGGGCAAATTTAACTCTCATTTCCCACCAGGAAGAGGAAATAACCAAAGGCTCAGCGTGCCGTGCCGGAACCAGATTAGGGCCTGAAGCCATCCTGCGGTGTTGCGGCCAGCTCAAAAGAAAGCGAGTTGAAGAAAGGAGCTCAGGGGCACTGTAATTCACAAACCTGCAGAGTTATAAATGACAGCTATCGTCCAAAAATATACTGAAGTAAGGCTGCCAAGAGGACTTGAAAGCGGGGCAGAATTGCAGGAAACCGATTTCAGGAGGTAGACTGGAATTGCAATGAAAGCATAGGAAAAGAGGCAGAACGTCCACAATGATGCACTTGGCCAAAAAGGGCGTATGCGTTTTTTCCTGAATATATTCAGGAAAAAACGCATACGCCCTTTTTGGCCAACCAAGCAAACTTGCAAAGGAAATCTGCACTACAATGAAGTCTCACTTCCCCCCGGTCAAAAGGGCCATCTGAAAAAAGTGTAAAATCCAGAAAGGCAGGACAGGCCATGGAGAACTGGGAGCCTTGTTATGCTGATGGGCGGGATGTAAATTGCCAACAGACACTCGGGAGAAGTGTATGGTGTTTCCTGAAACATCTAAAAAACAAAGCAACAGAGCCTAGGGCACTTCCACTTATGGTCCTATAGCTTAGGGAAATTAAAATCAAAAAGACACAGCCACCCCAAAGTTTGGGACGCCTCTGTTTACAAGAACCTCCTTTACCGTACAAGTCCAATATCACAGAAAGTGAAAAATGGAACAAGAAATTATGGTACTTAGGTACAATGCAATATCACTCAGCAATGAAATCTATGTCATCAGGCCCGTAGCAGCATAATGAGTGGATTCAGGTACGATGAATCTAACTGAAATAAGTCACACAGAAAAAGAAACATCATAAGATATCAGTAATACACGGAATGTAAACTTGGCTACACAGGAACTGAATTACAGAACAGAACAGGGTCTCAAATTTAGAAAACCAACTTATGCTTGCTTAAGGGGAAAGGTGAGTTGGGGTGCTGCATAAAACCAGAGATTGAAATGAGCACAGATAAAGTTCCTTAAGCCAAATATGGAATAGACAAGAGCTACTCCTTGCTCAACGAAATGGACTCAACACCGCATATTAAACGCCTAAGAATGTACCTGACTAGTAAGTATCTTAAAACCTATGGATTGCTATGTCTGTGAAAGAGAATCAAGCATGTGTACAGGGGCATAAACGCAGCAGTGATAGGATTGGAGAGGTTCGGTGAGCAAATGAAGACCCTTTGAAGTCATATTGCATGGTACTCATTCCACGGGTTTCAACTACCCAGGTTTAAGGTATTCTTCCTTCAGCTAAAACATGCATGTGGAACCTAGAGTATGATCAACCATGTGATCGGGAGACGTGTTCAAATATGTCTCAGTTTTCGTACCCTGGTACTCGGGTGCAACATTCCAGACGCTTTACTAACACTCTCCCCACTTGGAAAGTCAGCGCCTTTAACCTCCTGTTTGGCCCAGTTTGCAATTTCTGTGGAAGATGAACAGGAATAGCGAGAACCAATGAGAGACTAGCTGGAGGTGTCTGGACGGGCAAATTTAACTCTCATTTCCCACCAGGAAGAGGAAATAACCAAAGGCTCAGCGTGCCGTGCCGGAACCATATTAGGGCCTGAAGCCATCCTGCGGTGTTGCGGCCAGGTCACAAGAAAGCGAGTTGAAGAAAGGAGCTCAGGGGCACTGTAATTCACAAACCTGCAGAGTTATAAATGACAGCTATCGTCCAAAAATATACTGAAGTAAGGCTGCCAAGAGGACTTGAAAGCGGGGCAGAATTGCAGGAAACCGATTTCAGGAGGTAGACTGGAATTGCATTGAAAGCATAGGAAAAGAGGCAGAACGTCCACAATGATGCACTTGGCCAAAAAGGGCGTATGCGTTTTTTCCTGAATATATTCAGGAAAAAAAGCATACGCCCTTTTTGGACAACCAAGCAAGCTTGCAAAGGAAATCTGCACTACAATGAAGTCTCACTTCCCCCGGTCAAAAGGGCCATCTGAAAAAAGTGTAAAATCCAGAAAGGCAGGACAGGCCATGGAGAACTGGGAGCCTTGTTATGCTGATGGGCGGGATGTAAATTGCCAACAGCCACTCGGGAGAAGTGTATGGTGTTTCCTGAAACATCTAAAAAACAAAGCAACAGAGCCTAGGGCACTTCCACTTATGGTCCTATAGCTTAGGGAAATTAAAATCAAAAAGACACAGCCACCCCAAAGTTTGGGACGCCTCTGTTTACAAGAACCTCGTTTACAGTACAAGTTCAACATCGCAGAAAGTGAAAAATGGATACAGAACATGTGGTATTTACTTACAAAGCAATATCACTCAGCAATGAAATCTATGTCATCAGGCCCTTAGCAGCACAATGAGTGGATTCAGGTATGATGATTCTAATTGAAATAAGTCACACAGAAAAAGAAACATCATAAGATATCAGTAATACACGGAATGTAAACTTGGCTACACAGGAACTGAATTACAGAACAGAACAGGGTCTCAAATTTAGAAAACCAACTTATGCTTGCTTAAGGGGAAAGGTGAGTTGGGGTGCTGCATAAAACCAGAGATTGAAATGAGCACAGATAAAGTTCCTTAAGCCAAATATGGAATAGACAAGAGCTACTCCTTGCTCAACGAAATGGACTCAACACCGCATATTAAACGCCTAAGAATGTACCTGACTAGTAAGTATCTTAAAACCTATGGATTGCTATGTCTCCGAAAGAGAATCAAGCATGTGTACAGGGGCATAAACGCAGCAGTGATAGGATTGGAGAGGTTCGGTGAACAAATGAAGACCCTTTGAAGTCATATTGCATGGTACCCATTCCACGGGTCTCAACTCTCCAGGTTTAAGGTATTCTTCCTTCAGCTAAAACATGCATGTGGAACCCAGAGTATGATCAACCGTGTGAACGGGAGACGTGTTCAAATATGTCTCAGTTTTCGTACCCTGGTACTCGGGTGCAACATTCCAGACACTTTACTAACACTCTCCCGACTTGGAGAGTCAGTCCCTTTAACCTCCTGCTTGGCCCAGTTTGCAATTTCTGTGGAAGATGAACAGGAATAGCGAGAACAAATGAGAGACTAGCTGGAGGTGTCTGGACGGGCAAATTTAACTCTCATTTCCCACCAGGAAGAGGAAATAACCAAAGGCTCAGCGTGCCGTGCCGGAACCAGATTAGGGCCTGAAGCCATCCTGCGGTGTTGCGGCCAGGTCACAAGAAAGCGAGTTGAAGAAAGGAGCTCAGGGGCACTGTAATTCACAAACCTGCAGAGTTATAAATGACAGCTATCGTCCAAAAATATACTGAAGTAAGGCTGCCAAGAGGACTTGAAAGCGGGGCAGAATTGCAGGAAACCGATTTCAGGAGGTAGACTGGAATTGCATTGAAAGCATAGGAAAAGAGGCAGAACGTCCACAATGATGCACTTGGCCAAAAAGTGCGTATGCGTTTTTTCCTGAAGGAAAAAACGCATACGCCCTTTTTGGCCAACCAAGCAAACTTGCAAAGGAAATCTGCACTACAATGAAGTCTCACTTCCCCCCGGTCAAAAGGGCCATCTGAAAAAAGTGTAAAATCCAGAAAGGCAGGACAGGCCATGGAGAACTGGGAGCCTTGTTATGCTGATGGGCGGGATGTAAATTGCCAACAGCCACTCGGGAGAAGTGTATGGTGTTTCCTGAAACATCTAAAAAACAAAGCAACAGAGCCTAGGGCACTTCCACTTATGGTCCTATAGCTTAGGGAAATTAAAATCAAAAAGACACAGCCACCTCAAAGTTTGGGACGCCTCTGTTTACAAGAACCTCGTTTACAGTACAAGTTCAACATCGCAGAAAGTGAAAAATGGATAAAGAACATGTGGTATTTACTTACAAACAATATCACTCAGCAATGAAATCTATGTCATCAGGCCCTTAGCAGCACAATGAGTGGATTCAGGTATGATGATTCTAACTGAAATAAGTCACACAGAAAAAGAAACATCATAAGATATCAGTAATACACGGAATGTAAACTTGGCTACACAGGAACTGAATTACAGAACAGAACAGGGTCTCAAATTTAGAAAACCAACTTATGCTTGCTTAAGGGGAAAGGTGAGTTGGGGTGCTGCATAAAACCAGAGATTGAAATGAGCACAGATAAAGTTCCTTAAGCCAAATATGGAATAGACAAGAGCTACTCCTGGCTCAACGAAATGGACTCAACACCGCATATTAAACGCCTAAGAATGTACCTAACTAGTAAGTATCTTAAAACTTATGGATTGCTATGTCTCCGAAAGAGAATCAAGCATGTGTACAGGGGCATAAACGCAGCAGTGATAGGATTGGAGAGGTTCGGTTAGCAAATGAAGACCCTTTGAAGTCATATTGCATGGTACCCATTCCACGGGTCTCAACTCTCCAGGTTTAAGGTATTCTTCCTTCAGCTAAAACATGCATGTGGAACCTAGAGTATGATCAACCATGTGATCGGGAGACGTGTTCAAATATGTCTCAGTTTTCGTACCCTGGTACTCGGGTGCAACATTCCATACGCTTTACTAACACTCTCCCGACTTGGAGAGTCAGTCCCTTTAACCTCCTGTTTGGCCCAGTTTGCAATTTCTGTGGAAGATGAACAAGAAAGGCGAGAACCAATGAGAGACTAGCTGGAGGTGTCTGGACGGACAAATTTAACTCTCATTTCCCACCAGGAAGAGGAAATAACCAAAGGCTCAGCGTGCCGTGCCGGAACCAGATTAGGGCCTGAAGCCATCCTGCGGTGTTGCGGCCAGGTCACAAGAAAGCGAGTTGAAGAAAGGAGCTCAGGGGCACTGTAATTCACAAACCTGCAGAGTTATAAATGACAGCTATCGTCCAAAAATATACTGAAGTAAGGCTGCCAAGAGGACTTGAAAGCGGGGCAGAATTGCAGGAAACCGATTTCAGGAGGTAGACTGGAATTGCATTGAAAGCATAGGAAAAGAGGCAGAACGTCCACAATGATGCACTTGGCCAAAAAGGGCGTATGTGTTTTTTCCTGAATATATTCAGGAAAAAACGCATACGCCCTTTTTGGCCAACCAAGCAAGCTTGCAAAGGAAATCTGCACTACAATGAAGTCTCACTTCCCCCGGTCAAAAGGGCCATCTGAAAAAAGTGTAAAATCCAGAAAGGCAGGACAGGCCATGGAGAACTGGGAGCCTTGTTATGCTGATGGGCGGGATGTAAATTGCCAACAGCCACTCGGGAGAAGTGTATGGTGTTTCCTGAAACATCTAAAAAACAAAGCAACAGAGCCTAGGGCACTTCCACTTATGGTCCTATAGCTTAGGGAAATTAAAATAAAAAAGACACAGCCACCCCAAAGTTTGGGACGCCTCTGTTTTCAAGAACCTCGTTTACAGTACAAGTTCAACATCGCAGAAAGTGAAAAATGGATAAAGATCATGTGGTATTTACTTACAAAGCAATATCACTCAACAATGAAATCTATGTCATCAGGCCCTTAGCAGCACAATGAGTGGATTCAGGTATGATGATTCTAACTGAAATAAGTCACACAGAAAAAGAAACATCATAAGATATCAGTAATACACGGAATGTAAACTTGGCTACACAGGAACTGAATTACAGAACAGAACAGGGTCTCAAATTTAGAAAACCAACTTATGCTTGCTTAAGGGGAAAGGTGAGTTGGGGTGCTGCATAAAACCAGAGATTGAAATGAGCACAGATAAAGTTCCTTAAGCCAAATATGGAATAGACAAGAGCTACTCCTTGCTCAACGAAATGGACTCAACACCGCATATTAAACGCCTAAGTATGTACCTGACTAGTAAGTATCTTAAAACCTATGGATTGCTATGTCTCCGAAAGAGAATCAAGCATGTGTACAGGGGCATAAACGCAGCAGTGATAGGATTGGAGAGGTTCGGTGAACAAATGAAGACCCTTTGAAGTCATATTGCATGGTACCCATTCCACGGGTCTCAACTCTCCAGGTTTAAGGTATTCTTCCTTCAGCTAAAACATGCATGTGGAACCCAGAGTATGATCAACCGTGTGAACGGGAGACGTGTTCAAATATGTCTCAGTTTTCGTACCCTGGTACTCGGGTGCAACATTCCAGACACTTTACTAACACTCTCCCGACTTGGAGAGTCAGTCCCTTTAACCTCCTGCTTGGCCCAGTTTGCAATTTCTGTGGAAGATGAACAGGAATAGCGAGAACCAATGAGAGACTAGCTGGAGGTGTCTGGACGGGCAAATTTAACTCTCATTTCCCACCAGGAAGAGGAAATAACCAAAGGCTCAGCGTGCCGTTCCGGAACCAGATTAGGGCCTGAAGCCATCCTGCGGTGTTGCGGCCAGGTCACAAGAAAGCGAGTTGAAGAAAGGAGCTCAGGGGCACTGTAATTCACAAACCTGCAGAGTTATAAATGACAGCTATCGTCCAAAAATATACTGAAGTAAGGCTGCCAAGAGGACTTGAAAGCGGGGCAGAATTGCAGGAAACCGATTTCAGGAGGTAGACTGGAATTGCATTGAAAGCATAGGAAAAGAGGCAGAACGTCCACAATGATGCACTTGGCCAAAAAGGGCGTATGCGTTTTTTCCTGAATATATTCAGGAAAAAACGCATACGCCCTTTTTGGCCAACCAAGCAAACTTTCAAAGGAAATCTGCACTACAATGAAGTATCAATTCCCCCCGGTCAAAAGGGCCATCTGAAAAAAGTGTAAAATCCAGAAAGGCAGGACAGGCCATGGAGAACTGGGAGCCTTGTTATGCTGATGGGCGGGATGTAAATTGCCAACAGCCACTCGGGAGAAGTGTATGGTGTTTCCTGAAACATCTAAAAAACAAAGCAACAGAGCCTAGGGCACTTCCACTTATGGTCCTATAGCTTAGGGAAATTAAAATCAAAAAGACACAGCCACCTCAAAGTTTGGGACGCCTCTGTTTACAAGAACCTCGTTTACAGTACAAGTTCAACATCGCAGAAAGTGAAAAATGGATAAAGAACATGTGGTATTTACTTACAAAGCAATATCACTCAGCAATGAAATCTATGTCATCAGGCCCTTAGCAGCACAATGAGTGGATTCAGGTATGATGATTCTAACTGAAATAAGTCACACAGAAAAAGAAACATCATAAGATATCAGTAATACACGGAATGTAAACTTGGCTACACAGGAACTGAATTACAGAACAGAACAGGGTCTCAAATTTAGAAAACCAACTTATGCTTGCTTAAGGGGAAAGGTGAGTTGGGGTGCTGCATAAAACCAGAGATTGAAATGAGCACAGATAAAGTTCCTTAAGCCAAATATGGAATAGACAAGAGATACTCCTGGCTCAACGAAATGGACTCAACACCGCATACTAAATGCCTAAGAATGTACCTAACTAGTAAGTATCTTAAAACTTATGGATTGCTATGTCTCCGAAAGAGAATCAAGCATGTGTACAGGGGCATAAACGCAGCAGTGATAGGATTGGAGAGGTTCGGTGAGCAAATGAAGACCCTTTGAAGTCATATTGCATGGTACCCATTCCACGGGTCTCAACTCTCCAGGTTTAAGGTATTCTTCCTTCAGCTAAAACATGCATGTGGAACCTAGAGTATGATCAACCATGTGATCGGGAGACGTGTTCAAATATGTCTCAGTTTTCGTACCCTGGTACTCGGGTGCAACATTCCAGACGCTTTACTAACACTCTCCCGACTTGGAGAGTCAGTCCCTTTAACCTCCTGTTTGGCCCAGTTTGCAATTTCTGTGGAAGATGAACAAGAAAGGCGAGAACCAATGAGAGACTAGCTGGAGGTGTCTGGACGGACAAATTTAACTCTCATTTCCCACCAGGAAGAGGAAATAACCAAAGGCTCAGCGTGCCATGCCGGAACCAGATTAGGGCCTGAAGCCATCCTGCGGTGTTGCGGCCAGGTCACAAGAAAGCGAGTTGAAGAAAGGAGCTCAGGGGCACTGTAATTCACAAACCTGCAGAGTTATAAATGACAGCTATCGTCCAAAAATATACTGAAGTAAGGCTGCCAAGAGGACTTGAAAGCGGGGCAGAATTGCAGGAAACCGATTTCAGGAGGTAGACTGGAATTGCATTGAAAGCATAGGAAAAGAGGCAGAACGTCCACAATGATGCACTTGGCCAAAAAGGGCGTATGTGTTTTTTCCTGAATATATTCAGGAAAAAACGCATACGCCCTTTTTGGCCAACCAAGCAAGCTTGCAAAGGAAATCTGCACTACAATGAAGTCTCACTTCCCCCGGTCAAAAGGGCCATCTGAAAAAAGTGTAAAATCCAGAAAGGCAGGACAGGCCATGGAGAACTGGGAGCCTTGTTATGCTGATGGGCGGGATGTAAATTGCCAACAGCCACTCGGGAGAAGTGTATGGTGTTTCCTGAAACATCTAAAAAACAAAGCAACAGAGCCTAGGGCACTTCCACTTATGGTCCTATAGCTTAGGGAAATTAAAATCAAAAAGACACAGCCACCCCAAAGTTTGGGACGCCTCTGTTTACAAGAACCTCGTTTACAGTACAAGTTCAACATCGCAGAAAGTGAAAAATGGATACAGAACATGTGGTATTTACTTACAAAGCAATATCACTCAGCAATGAAATCTATGTCATCAGGCCCTTAGCAGCACAATGAGTGGATTCAGGTATGATGATTCTAATTGAAATAAGTCACACAGAAAAAGAAACATCATAAGATATCAGTAATACACGGAATGTAAACTTGGCTACACAGGAACTGAATTACAGAACAGAACAGGGTCTCAAATTTAGAAAACCAACTTATGCTTGCTTAAGGGGAAAGGTGAGTTGGGGTGCTGCATAAAACCAGAGATTGAAATGAGCACAGATAAAGTTCCTTAAGCCAAATATGGAATAGACAAGAGCTACTCCTTGCTCAACGAAATGGACTCAACACCGCATATTAAACGCCTAAGAATGTACCTGACTAGTAAGTATCTTAAAACCTATGGATTGCTATGTCTCCGAAAGAGAATCAAGCATGTGTACAGGGGCATAAACGCAGCAGTGATAGGATTGGAGAGGTTCGGTGAACAAATGAAGACCCTTTGAAGTCATATTGCATGGTACCCATTCCACGGGTCTCAACTCTCCAGGTTTAAGGTATTCTTCCTTCAGCTAAAACATGCATGTGGAACCCAGAGTATGATCAACCGTGTGAACGGGAGACGTGTTCAAATATGTCTCAGTTTTCGTACCCTGGTACTCGGGTGCAACATTCCAGACACTTTACTAACACTCTCCCGACTTGGAGAGTCAGTCCCTTTAACCTCCTGCTTGGCCCAGTTTGCAATTTCTGTGGAAGATGAACAGGAATAGCGAGAACAAATGAGAGACTAGCTGGAGGTGTCTGGACGGGCAAATTTAACTCTCATTTCCCACCAGGAAGAGGAAATAACCAAAGGCTCAGCGTGCCGTGCCGGAACCAGATTAGGGCCTGAAGCCATCCTGCGGTGTTGCGGCCAGGTCACAAGAAAGCGAGTTGAAGAAAGGAGCTCAGGGGCACTGTAATTCACAAACCTGCAGAGTTATAAATGACAGCTATCGTCCAAAAATATACTGAAGTAAGGCTGCCAAGAGGACTTGAAAGCGGGGCAGAATTGCAGGAAACCGATTTCAGGAGGTAGACTGGAATTGCATTGAAAGCATAGGAAAAGAGGCAGAACGTCCACAATGATGCACTTGGCCAAAAAGTGCGTATGCGTTTTTTCCTGAAGGAAAAAACGCATACGCCCTTTTTGGCCAACCAAGCAAACTTGCAAAGGAAATCTGCACTACAATGAAGTCTCACTTCCCCCCGGTCAAAAGGGCCATCTGAAAAAAGTGTAAAATCCAGAAAGGCAGGACAGGCCATGGAGAACTGGGAGCCTTGTTATGCTGATGGGCGGGATGTAAATTGCCAACAGCCACTCGGGAGAAGTGTATGGTGTTTCCTGAAACATCTAAAAAACAAAGCAACAGAGCCTAGGGCACTTCCACTTATGGTCCTATAGCTTAGGGAAATTAAAATCAAAAAGACACAGCCACCTCAAAGTTTGGGACGCCTCTGTTTACAAGAACCTCGTTTACAGTACAAGTTCAACATCGCAGAAAGTGAAAAATGGATAAAGAACATGTGGTATTTACTTACAAAGCAATATCACTCAGCAATGAAATCTATGTCATCAGGCCCTTAGCAGCACAATGAGTGGATTCAGGTATGATGATTCTAACTGAAATAAGTCACACAGAAAAAGAAACATCATAAGATATCAGTAATACACGGAATGTAAACTTGGCTACACAGGAACTGAATTACAGAACAGAACAGGGTCTCAAATTTAGAAAACCAACTTATGCTTGCTTAAGGGGAAAGGTGAGTTGGGGTGCTGCATAAAACCAGAGATTGAAATGAGCACAGATAAAGTTCCTTAAGCCAAATATGGAATAGACAAGAGCTACTCCTGGCTCAACGAAATGGACTCAACACCGCATATTAAACGCCTAAGAATGTACCTAACTAGTAAGTATCTTAAAACTTATGGATTGCTATGTCTCCGAAAGAGAATCAAGCATGTGTACAGGGGCATAAACGCAGCAGTGATAGGATTGGAGAGGTTCGGTTAGCAAATGAAGACCCTTTGAAGTCATATTGCATGGTACCCATTCCACGGGTCTCAACTCTCCAGGTTTAAGGTATTCTTCCTTCAGCTAAAACATGCATGTGGAACCTAGAGTATGATCAACCATGTGATCGGGAGACGTGTTCAAATATGTCTCAGTTTTCGTACCCTGGTACTCGGGTGCAACATTCCATACGCTTTACTAACACTCTCCCGACTTGGAGAGTCAGTCCCTTTAACCTCCTGTTTGGCCCAGTTTGCAATTTCTGTGGAAGATGAACAAGAAAGGCGAGAACCAATGAGAGACTAGCTGGAGGTGTCTGGACGGACAAATTTAACTCTCATTTCCCACCAGGAAGAGGAAATAACCAAAGGCTCAGCGTGCCGTGCCGGAACCAGATTAGGG
The DNA here is from genome assembly GCF_963455315.2 of Globicephala melas. Classification (NCBI taxonomy): domain Eukaryota; kingdom Metazoa; phylum Chordata; class Mammalia; order Artiodactyla; family Delphinidae; genus Globicephala; species Globicephala melas. The sequence continues at coordinate 327,341 of NW_027207339.1, forward strand.
CCTGAAGCCATCCTGCGGTGTTGCGGCCAGGTCACAAGAAAGCGAGTTGAAGAAAGGAGCTCAGGGGCACTGTAATTCACAAACCTGCAGAGTTATAAATGACAGCTATCGTCCAAAAATATACTGAAGTAAGGCTGCCAAGAGGACTTGAAAGCGGGGCAGAATTGCAGGAAACCGATTTCAGGAGGTAGACTGGAATTGCATTGAAAGCATAGGAAAAGAGGCAGAACGTCCACAATGATGCACTTGGCCAAAAAGGGCGTATGTGTTTTTTCCTGAATATATTCAGGAAAAAACGCATACGCCCTTTTTGGCCAACCAAGCAAGCTTGCAAAGGAAATCTGCACTACAATGAAGTCTCACTTCCCCCGGTCAAAAGGGCCATCTGAAAAAAGTGTAAAATCCAGAAAGGCAGGACAGGCCATGGAGAACTGGGAGCCTTGTTATGCTGATGGGCGGGATGTAAATTGCCAACAGCCACTCGGGAGAAGTGTATGGTGTTTCCTGAAACATCTAAAAAACAAAGCAACAGAGCCTAGGGCACTTCCACTTATGGTCCTATAGCTTAGGGAAATTAAAATAAAAAAGACACAGCCACCCCAAAGTTTGGGACGCCTCTGTTTTCAAGAACCTCGTTTACAGTACAAGTTCAACATCGCAGAAAGTGAAAAATGGATAAAGATCATGTGGTATTTACTTACAAAGCAATATCACTCAACAATGAAATCTATGTCATCAGGCCCTTAGCAGCACAATGAGTGGATTCAGGTATGATGATTCTAACTGAAATAAGTCACACAGAAAAAGAAACATCATAAGATATCAGTAATACACGGAATGTAAACTTGGCTACACAGGAACTGAATTACAGAACAGAACAGGGTCTCAAATTTAGAAAACCAACTTATGCTTGCTTAAGGGGAAAGGTGAGTTGGGGTGCTGCATAAAACCAGAGATTGAAATGAGCACAGATAAAGTTCCTTAAGCCAAATATGGAATAGACAAGAGCTACTCCTTGCTCAACGAAATGGACTCAACACCGCATATTAAACGCCTAAGAATGTACCTAACTAGTAAGTATCTTAAAACCTATGGATTGCTATGTCTCCGAAAGAGAATCAAGCATGTGTACAGGGGCATAAACGCAGCAGTGATAGGATTGGAGAGGTTCGGTGAGCAAATGAAGACCCTTTGAAGTCATATTGCATGGTACCCATTCCACGGGTTTCAACTACCCAGGTTTAAGGTATTCTTCCTTCAGCTAAAACATGCATGTGGAACCTAGAGTATGATCAACCATGTGATCGGGAGACGTGTTCAAATATGTCTCAGTTTTCGTACCCTGGTACTCGGGTGCAACATTCCAGACGCTTTACTAACACTCTCCCGACTTGGAGAGTCAGTCCCTTTAACCTCCTGTTTGGCCCAGTTTGCAATTTCTGTGGAAGATGAACAAGAAAGGCGAGAACCAATGAGAGACTAGCTGGAGGTGTCTGGACGGGCAAATTTAACTCTCATTTCCCACCAGGAAGAGGAAATAACCAAAGGCTCAGCGTGCCGTGCCGGAACCAGATTAGGGCCTGAAGCCATCCTGCGGTGTTGCGGCCAGCTCACAAGAAAGCGAGTTGAACAAAGGAGCTCAGGGGCACTGTAATTCACAAACCTGCAGAGTTATAAATGACAGCAATCGTCCAAAAATATACTGAAGTAAGGCTGCCAAGAGGACTTGAAAGCGGGGCAGAATTGCAGGAAACCGATTTCAGGAGGTAGACTGGAATTGCATTGAAAGCATAGGAAAAGAGGCAGAACGTCCACAATGATGCACTTGGCCAAAAAGGGCGTATGTGTTTTTTCCTGAATATATTCAGGAAAAAACGCATACGCCCTTTTTGGCCAACCAAGCAAGCTTGCAAAGGAAATCTGCACTACAATGAAGTCTCACTTCCCCCGGTCAAAAGGGCCATCTGAAAAAAGTGTAAAATCCAGAAAGGCAGGACAGGCCATGGAGAACTGGGAGCCTTGTTATGCTGATGGGCGGGATGTAAATTGCCAACAGACACTCGGGAGAAGTGTATGGTGTTTCCTGAAACATCTAAAAAACAAAGCAACAGACCCTAGGGCACTTCCACTTATGGTCCTATAGCTTAGGGAAATTAAAATCAAAAAGACACAGCCACCCCAAAGTTTGGGACGCCTCTGTTTACAAGAACCTCGTTTACAGTACAAGTTCAACATCGCAGAAAGTGAAAAATGGATAAAGAACATGTGGTATTTACTTACAAAGCAATATCACTCAGCAATGAAATCTATGTCATCAGGCCCTTAGCAGCACAATGAGTGGATTCAGGTATGATGATTCTAACTGAAATAAGTCACACAGAAAAAGAAACATCATAAGATATCAGTAATACACGGAATGTAAACTTGGCTACACAGGAACTGAATTACAGAACAGAACAGGGTCTCAAATTTAGAAAACCAACTTATGCTTGCTTAAGGGGAAAGGTGAGTTGGGGTGCTGCATAAAACCAGAGATTGAAATGAGCACAGATAAAGTTCCTTAAGCCAAATATTGAATAGACAAGAGCTACTCCTTGCTCAACGAAATGGACTCAACACCGCATATTAAACGCCTAAGAATGTACCTGAGTAGTAAGTATCTTAAAACCTATGGATTGCTATGTCTCCGAAAGAGAATCAAGCATGTGTACAGGGGCATAAACGCAGCAGTGATAGGATTGGAGAGGTTCGGTGAGCAAATGAAGACCCTTTGAAGTCATATTGCATGGTACCCATTCCACGGGTTTCAACTACCGAGGTTTAAGGTATTCTTCCTTCAGCTAAAACATGCATGTGGAACCTAGAGTATGATCAACCATGTGATCGGGAGACGTGTTCAAATATGTCTCAGTTTTCGTACCCTGGTACTCGGGTGCAACATTCCAGACGCTTTACTAACACTCTCCCCACTTGGAAAGTCAGCGCCTTTAACCTCCTGTTTGGCCCAGTTTGCAATTTCTGTGGAAGATGAACAGGAATAGCGAGAACCAATGAGAGACTAGCTGGAGGTGTCTGGACGGGCAAATTTAACTCTCATTTCCCACCAGGAAGAGGAAATAACCAAAGGCTCAGCGTGCCGTGCCGGAACCAGATTAGGGCCTGAAGCCATCCTGCGGTGTTGCGGCCAGGTCACAAGAAAGCGAGTTGAAGAAAGGAGCTCAGGGGCACTGTAATTCACAAACCTGCAGAGTTATAAATGACAGCTATCGTCCAAAAATATACTGAAGTAAGGCTGCCAAGAGGACTTGAAAGCGGGGCAGAATTGCAGGAAACCGATTTCAGGAGGTAGACTGGAATTGCATTGAAAGCATAGGAAAAGAGGCAGAACGTCCACAATGATGCACTTGGCCAAAAAGGGCGTATGCGTTTTTTCCTGAATATATTCAGGAAAAAAAGCATACGCCCTTTTTGGACAACCAAGCAAGCTTGCAAAGGAAATCTGCACTACAATGAAGTCTCACTTCCCCCCGGTCAAAAGGGCCATCTGAAAAAAGTGTAAAATCCAGAAAGGCAGGACAGGCCATGGAGAACTGGGAGCCTTGTTATGCTGATGGGCGGGATGTAAATTGCCAACAGCCACTCGAGAGAAGTGTATGGTGTTTCCTGAAACATCTAAAAAACAAAGCAACAGAGCCTAGGGCACTTCCACTTATGGTCCTATAGCTTAGGGAAATTAAAATCAAAAAGACACAGCCACCTCAAAGTTTGGGACGCCTCTGTTTACAAGAACCTCGTTTACAGTACAAGTTCAACATCGCAGAAAGTGAAAAATGGATAAAGAACATGTGGTATTTACTTACAAAGCAATATCACTCAGCAATGAAATCTATGTCATCAGGCCCTTAGCAGCACAATGAGTGGATTCAGGTATGATGATTCTAACTGAAATAAGTCACACAGAAAAAGAAACATCATAAGATATCAGTAATACACGGAATGTAAACTTGGCTACACAGGAACTGAATTACAGAACAGAACAGGGTCTCAAATTTAGAAAACCAACTTATGCTTGCTTAAGGGGAAAGGTGAGTTGGGGTGCTGCATAAAACCAGAGATTGAAATGAGCACAGATAAAGTTCCTTAAGCCAAATATGGAATAGAAAAGAGCTACTCCTGGCTCAACGAAATGGACTCAACACCGCATATTAAACGCCTAAGAATGTACCTGACTAGTAAGTATCTTAAAACCTATGGATTGCTATGTCTCCGAAAGAGAATCAAGCATGTGTACAGGGGCATAAACGCAGCAGTGATAGGATTGGAGAGGTTCGGTGAGCAAATGAAGACCCTTTGAAGTCATATTGCATGGTACCCATTCCACGGGTCTCAACTCTCCAGGTTTAAGGTATTCTTCCTTCAGCTAAAACATGCATGTGGAACCTAGAGTATGATCAACCATGTGATCGGGAGACGTGTTCAAATATGTCTCAGTTTTCATACCCTGGTACTCGGGTGCAACATTCCAGACGCTTTACTAACACTCTCCCGACTTGGAGAGTCAGTCCCTTTAAACTCCTGTTTGGTCCAGTTTGCAATTTCTGTGGAAGATGAACAAGAAAGGCGAGAACCAATGAGAGACTAGCTGGAGGTGTCTGGACGGACAAATTTAACTCTCATTTCCCACCAGGAAGAGGAAATAACCAAAGGCTCAGTGTGCCGTGCCGGAACCAGATTAGGGCCTGAAGCCATCCTGCGGTGTTGCGGCCAGGTCACAAGAAAGCGGGTTGAAGAAAGGAGCTCAGGGGCACTGTAATTCACAAACCTGCAGAGTTATAAATGACAGCTATCGTCCAAAAATATACTGAAGTAAGGCTGCCAAGAGGACTTGAAAGCGGGGCAGAATTGCAGGAAACCGATTTCAGGAGGTAGACTGGAATTGCATTGAAAGCATAGGAAAAGAGGCAGAACGTCCACAATGATGCACTTGGCCAAAAAGGGCGTATGCGTTTTTTCCTGAATATATTCAGGAAAAAACGCATACGCCCTTTTTGGACAACCAAGCAAGCTTGCAAAGGAAATCTGCACTACAATGAAGTCTCACTTCCCCCCGGTTAAAAGGGCCATCTGAAAAAAGTGTAAAATCCAGAAAGGCAGGACAGGCCATGGAGAACTGGGAGCCTTGTTATGCTGATGGGCGGGATGTAAATTGCCAACAGCCACTCGGGAGAAGTGTATGGTGTTTCCTGAAACATCTAAACAACAAAGCAACAGAGCCTAGGGCACTTCCACTTATGGTCCTATAGCTTAGGGAAATTAAAATCAAAAAGACACAGCCACCCCAAAGTTTGGGACGCCTCTGTTTACAAGAACCTCGTTTACAGTACAAGTTCAACATCGCAGAAAGTGAAAAATGGATAAAGAACATGTGGTATTTACTTACAAAGCAATATCACTCAGCAATGAAATCTATGTCATCAGGCCCTTAGCAGCACAATGAGTGGATTCAGGTATGATGATTCTAACTGAAATAAGTCACACAGAAAAAGAAACATCATAAGATATCAGTAATACACGGAATGTAAACTTGGCTACACAGGAACTGAATTACAGAACAGAACAGGGTCTCAAATTTAGAAAACCAACTTATGCTTGCTTAAGGGGAAAGGTGAGTTGGGGTGCTGCATAAAACCAGAGATTGAAATGAGCACAGATAAAGTTCCTTAAGCCAAATATGGAATAGACAAGAGCTACTCCTGGCTCAACGAAATGGACTCAACACCGCATATTAAACGCCTAAGAATGTACCTGACTAGTAAGTATCTTAAAACCTATGGATTGCTATGTCTCCGAAAGAGAATCAAGCATGTGTACAGGGGCATAAACGCAGCAGTGATAGGATTGGAGAGGTTCGGTGAACAAATGAAGACCCTTTGAAGTCATATTGCATGGTACCCATTCCACGGGTCTCAACTCTCCAGGTTTAAGGTATTCTTCCTTCAGCTAAAACATGCATGTGGAACCCAGAGTATGATCAACCATGTGAACGGGAGACGTGTTCAAATATGTCTCAGTTTTCGTACCCTGGTACTCGGGTGCAACATTCCAGATGCTTTACTAACACTCTCCCGACTTGGAGAGTCAGTCCCTTTAACCTCCTGTTTGGCCCAGTTTGCAATTTCTGTGGAAGATGAACAGGAATAGCGAGAACCAATGAGAGACTAGCTGGAGGTGTCTGGACGGGCAAATTTAACTCTCATTTCCCACCAGGAAGAGGAAATAACCAAAGGCTCAGCGTGCCGTGCCGGAACCAGATTAGGGCCTGAAGCCATCCTGCGGTGTTGCAGCCAGCTCAAAAGAAAGCGAGTTGAAGAAAGGAGCTCAGGGGCACTGTAATTCACAAACCTGCAGAGTTATAAATGACAGCTATCGTCCAAAAATATACTGAAGTAAGGCTGCCAAGAGGACTTGAAAGCGGGGCAGAATTGCAGGAAACCGATTTCAGGAGGTAGACTGGAATTGCATTGAAAGCATAGGAAAAGAGGCAGAACGTCCACAATGATGCACTTGGCCAAAAAGGGCGTATGCGTTTTTTCCTGAATATATTCAGGAAAAAACGCATACGCCCTTTTTGGCCAACCAAGCAAGCTTGCAAAGGAAATCTGCACTACAATGAAGTCTCACTTCCCCCCGGTCAAAAGGGCCATCTGAAAAAAGTGTAAAATCCAGAAAGGCAGGACAGGCCATGGAGAACTGGGAGCCTTGTTATGCTGATGGGCGGGATGTAAATTGCCAACAGACACTCGGGAGAAGTGTATGGTGTTTCCTGAAACATCTAAAAAACAAAGCAACAGAGCCTAGGGCACTTCCACTTATGGTCCTATAGCTTAGGGAAATTAAAATCAAAAAGACACAGCCACCCCAAAGTTTGGGACGCCTCTGTTTACAAGAACCTCATATACGGTACAAGTTCAATATCGCAGAAAATGAAAAATGGATAAAGAAATTATGGTACTTAGGTACAATGCAATATCACTCAGCAATGAAATCTATGTCATCAGGCCCGTAGCAGCATAATGAGTGGATTCAGGTACGATGAATCTAACTGAAATAAGTCACACAGAAAAAGAAACATCATAAGATATCAGTAATACACGGAATGTAAACTTGGCTACACAGGAACTGAATTCCAGAACAGAACAGGGTCTCAAATTTAGAAAACCAACTTATGCTTGCTTAAGGGGAAAGGTGAGTTGGGGTGCTGCATAAAACCAGAGATTGAAATGAGCACAGATAAAGTTCCTTAAGCCAAATATGGAATAGACAAGAGCTACTCCTACTCAACGAAATGGACTCAACACCGCATATTAAACGCCTAAGAATGTACCTGAGTAGTAAGTATCTTAAAACCTATGGATTGCTATGTCTGTGAAAGAGAATCAAGCATGTGTACAGGGGCATAAACGCAGCAGTGATAGGATTGGAGAGGTTCGGTGAGCAAATGAAGACCCTTTGAAGTCATATTGCATGGTACCCATTCCACGGGTTTCAACTACCCAGGTTTAAGGTATTCTTCCTTCAGCTAAAACATGCATGTGGAACCTAGAGTATGATCAACCATGTGATCGGGAGACGTGTTCAAATATGTCTCAGTTTTCGTACCCTGGTACTCGGGTGCAACATTCCAGACGCTTTACTAACACTCTCCCCACTTGGAAAGTCAGCGCCTTTAACCTCCTGTTTGGCCAAGTTTGCAATTTCTGTGGAAGATGAACAGGAATAGCGAGAACCAATGAGAGACTAGCTGGAGGTGTCTGGACGGGCAAATTTAACTCTCATTTCCCACCAGGAAGAGGAAATAACCAAAGGCTCAGCGTGCCGTGCCGGAACCATATTAGGGCCTGAAGCCATCCTGCGGTGTTGCGGCCAGGTCACAAGAAAGCGAGTTGAAGAAAGGAGCTCAGGGGCACTGTAATTCACAAAACTGCAGAGTTATAAATGACAGCTATCGTCCAAAAATATACTGAAGTAAGGCTGCCAAGAGGACTTGAAAGCGGGGCAGAATTGCAGGAAACCGATTTCAGGAGGTAGACTGGAATTGCATTGAAAGCATAGGAAAAGAGGCAGAACGTCCACAATGATGCACTTGGCCAAAAAGGGCGTATGCGTTTTTTCCTGAATATATTCAGGAAAAAAAGCATACGCACTTTTTGGACAACCAAGCAAGCTTGCAAAGGAAATCTGCACTACAATGAAGTCTCACTTCCCCCCGGTCAAAAGGGCCATCTGAAAAAAGTGTAAAATCCAGAAAGGCAGGACAGGCCATGGAGAACTGGGAGCCTTGTTATGCTGATGGGCGGGATGTAAATTGCCAACAGCCACTCGGGAGAAGTGTATGGTGTTTCCTGAAACATCTAAAAAACAAAGCAACAGAGCCTAGGGCACTTCCACTTATGGTCCTATAGCTTAGGGAAATTAAATTCAAAAAGACACAGCCACCTCAAAGTTTGGGACGCCTCTGTTTACAAGAACCTCGTTTACAGTACAAGTTCAACATCGCAGAAAGTGAAAAATGGATACAGAACATGTGGTATTTACTTACAAAGCAATATCACTCAGCAATGAAATCTATGTCATCAGGCCCTTAGCAGCACAATGAGTGGATTCAGGTATGATGATTCTAACTGAAATAAGTCACACAGAAAAAGAAACATCATAAGATATCAGTAATACACGGAATGTAAACTTGGCTACACAGGAACTGAATTACAGAACAGAACAGGGTCTCAAATTTAGAAAACCAACTTATGCTTGCTTAAGGGGAAAGGTGAGTTGGGGTGCTGCATAAAACCAGAGATTGAAATGAGCACAGATAAAGTTCCTTAAGCCAAATATGGAATAGACAAGAGCTACTCCTACTCAACGAAATGGACTCAACACCGCATATTAAACGCCTAAGAATGTACCTGAGTAGTAAGTATCTTAAAACCTATTGATTGCTATGTCTGTGAAAGAGAATCAAGCATGTGTACAGGGGCATAAACGCAGCAGTGATAGGATTGGAGAGGTTCGGTGAGCAAATGAAGACCCTTTGAAGTCATATTGCATGGTACCCATTCCACGGGTTTCAACTACCCAGGTTTAAGGTATTCTTCCTTCAGCTAAAACATGCATGTGGAACCTAGAGTATGATCAACCATGTGATCGGGAGACGTGTTCAAATATGTCTCAGTTTTCGTACCCTGGTACTCGGGTGCAACATTCCAGACGCTTTACTAACACTCTCCCCACTTGGAAAGACAGTGCCTTTAACCTCCTGTTTGGCCCAGTTTGCAATTTCTGTGGAAGATGAACAGGAATAGCGAGAACCAATGAGAGACTAGCTGGAGGTGTCTGGACGGGCAAATTTAACTCTCATTTCCCACCAGGAAGAGGAAATAACCAAAGGCTCAGCGTGCCGTGCCGGAACCATATTAGGGCCTGAAGCCATCCTGCGGTGTTGCGGCCAGGTCACAAGAAAGCGAGTTGAAGAAAGGAGCTCAGGGGCACTGTAATTCACAAAACTGCAGAGTTATAAATGACAGCTATCGTCCAAAAATATACTGAAGTAAGGCTGCCAAGAGGACTTGAAAGCGGGACAGAATTGCAGGAAACCTATTTCAGGAGGTAGACTGGAATTGCATTGAAAGCATAGGAAAAGAGGCAGAACGTCCACAATGATGCACTTGGCCAAAAAGGGCGTATGCGTTTTTTCCTGAATATATTCAGGAAAAAAAGCATAAGCCCTTTTTGGACAACCAAGCAAGCTTGCAAAGGAAATCTGCACTACAATGAAGTCTCACTTCCCCCCGGTCAAAAGGGCCATCTGAAAAAAGTGTAAAATCCAGAAAGGCAGGACAGGCCATGGAGAACTGGGAGCCTTGTTATGCTGATGGGCGGGATGTAAATTGCCAACAGCCACTCGGGAGAAGTGTATGGTGTTTCCTGAAACATCTAAAAAACAAAGCAACAGAGCCTAGGGCACTTCCACTTATGGTCCTATAGCTTAGGGAAATTAAAATCAAAAAGACACAGCCACCTCAAAGTTTGGGACGCCTCTGTTTACAAGAACCTCGTTTACAGTACAAGTTCAACATCGCAGAAAGTGAAAAATGGATAAAGAACATGTGGTATTTACTTACAAAGCAATATCACTCAGCAATGAAATCTATGTCATCAGGCCCTTAGCAGCACAATGAGTGGATTCAGGTATGATGATTCTAACTGAAATAAGTCACACAGAAAAAGAAACATCATAAGATATCAGTAATACACGGAATGTAAACTTGGCTACACAGGAACTGAATTACAGAACAGAACAGGGTCTCAAATTTAGAAAACCAACTTATGCTTGCTTAAGGGGAAAGGTGAGTTGGGGTGCTGCATAAAACCAGAGATTGAAATGAGCACAGATAAAGTTCCTTAAGCCAAATATGGAATAGACAAGAGCTACTCCTGGCTCAACGAAATGGACTCAACACCGCATATTAAACGCCTAAGAATGTACCTGACTAGTAAGTATCTTAAAACCTATGGATTGCTATGTCTCCGAAAGAGAATCAAGCATGTGTACAGGGGCATAAACGCAGCAGTGATAGGATTGGAGAGGTTCGGTGAGCAAATGAAGACCCTTTGAAGTCATATTGCATGGTACCCATTCCACGGGTCTCAACTCTCCAGGTTTAAGGTATTCTTCCTTCAGTTAAAACATGCATGTGGAACCTAGAGTATGATCAACCATGTGATCGGGAGACGTGTTCAAATATGTCTCAGTTTTCATACCCTGGTACTCGGGTGCAACATTCCAGACGCTTTACTAACACTCTCCCGACTTGGAGAGTCAGTCCCTTTAAACTCCTGTTTGGTCCAGTTTGCAATTTCTGTGGAAGATGAACAAGAAAGGTGAGAACCAATGAGAGACTAGCTGGAGGTGTCTGGACGGACAAATTTAACTCTCATTTCCCACCAGGAAGAGGAAATAACCAAAGGCTCAGTGTGCCGTGCCGGAACCAGATTAGGGCCTGAAGCCATCCTGCGGTGTTGCGGCCAGGTCACAAGAAAGCGAGTTGAAGAAAGGAGCTCAAGGGCACTGTAATTCACAAACTTGCAGAGTTATAAATGACAGCTATCGTCCAAAAATATACTGAAGTAAGGCTGCCAAGAGGACTTGAAAGCGGGGCAGAATTGCAGGAAACCGATTTCAGGAGGTAGACTGGAATTGCATTGAAAGCATAGGAAAAGAGGCAGAACGTCCACAATGATGCACTTGGCCAAAAAGGGCGTATGCGTTTTTTCCTGAATATATTCAGGAAAAAACGCATACGCCCTTTTTGGCCAACCAAGCAAGCTTGCAAAGGAAATCTGCACTACAATGAAGTCTCACTTCCCCCGGTCAAAAGGGCCATCTGAAAAAAGTGTAAAATCCAGAAAGGCAGGACAGGCCATGGAGAACTGGGAGCCTTGTTATGCTGATGGGCGGGATGTAAATTGCCAACAGCCACTCGAGAGAAGTGTATGGTGTTTCCTGAAACATCTAAAAAACAAAGCAACAGAGCCTAGGGCACTTCCACTTATGGTCCTATAGCTTAGGGAAATTAAAATCAAAAAGACACAGCCACCTCAAAGTTTGGGACGCCTCTGTTTACAAGAACCTCGTTTACAGTACAAGTTCAACATCGCAGAAAGTGAAAAATGGATAAAGAACATGTGGTATTTACTTACAAAGCAATATCACTCAGCAATGAAATCTATGTCATCAGGCCCTTAGCAGCACAATGAGTGGATTCAGGTATGATGATTCTAACTGAAATAAGTCACACAGAAAAAGAAACATCATAAGATATCAGTAATACACGGAATGTAAACTTGGCTACACAGGAACTGAATTACAGAACAGAACAGGGTCTCAAATTTAGAAAACCAACTTATGCTTGCTTAAGGGGAAAGGTGAGTTGGGGTGCTGCATAAAACCAGAGATTGAAATGAGCACAGATAAAGTTCCTTAAGCCAAATATGGAATAGACAAGAGCTACTCCTACTCAACGAAATGGACTCAACACCGCATATTAAACGCCTAAGAATGTACCTGAGTAGTAAGTATCTTAAAACCTATGGATTGCTATGTCTGTGAAAGAGAATCAAGCATGTGTACAGGGGCATAAACGCAGCAGTGATAGGATTGGAGAGGTTCGGTGAGCAAATGAAGACCCTTTGAAGTCATATTGCATGGTTCCCATTCCACGGGTTTCAACTACCCAGGTTTAAGGTATTCTTCCTTCAGCTAAAACATGCATGTGGAACCTAGAGTATGATCAACCATGTGATCGGGAGACGTGTTCAAATATGTCTCAGTTTTCGTACCCTGGTACTCGGGTGCAACATTCCAGACGCTTTACTAACACTCTCCCCACTTGGAAAGTCAGCGCCTTTAACCTCCTGTTTGGCCCAGTTTGCAATTTCTGTGGAAGATGAACAAGAAAGGCGAGAACCAATGAGAGACTAGCTGGAGGTGTCTGGACGGGCAAATTTAACTCTCATTTCCCACCAGGAAGAGGAAATAACCAAAGGCTCAGCGTGCCGTGCCGGAACCATATTAGGGCCTGAAGCCATCCTGCGGTGTTGCGGCCAGGTCACAAGAAAGCGAGTTGAACAAAGGAGCTCAGGGGCACTGTAATTCACAAAACTGCAGAGTTATAAATGACAGCTATCGTCCAAAAATATACTGAAGTAAGGCTGCCAAGAGGACTTGAAAGCGGGGCAGAATTGCAGGAAACCGATTTCAGGAGGTAGACTGGAATTGCATTGAAAGCATAGGAAAAGAGGCAGAACGTCCACAATGATGCACTTGGCCAAAAAGGGCGTATGCGTTTTTTCCAGAATATATTCAGGAAAAAAAGCATACGCACTTTTTGGACAACCAAGCAAGCTTGCAAAGGAAATCTGCACTACAATGAAGTCTCACTTCCCCCCGGTCAAAAGGGCCATCTGAAAAAAGTGTAAAATCCAGAAAGGCAGGACAGGCCATGGAGAACTGGGAGCCTTGTTATGCTGATGGGCGGGATGTAAATTGCCAACAGCCACTCGGGAGAAGTGTATGGTGTTTCCTGAAACATCTAAAAAACAAAGCAACAGAGCCTAGGGCACTTCCACTTATGGTCCTATAGCTTAGGGAAATTAAAATCAAAAAGACACAGCCACCCCAAAGTTTGGGACGCCTCTGTTTACAAGAACCTCGTTTACAGTACAAGTTCAACATCGCAGAAAGTGAAAAATGGATAAAGAACATGTGGTATTTACTTACAAAGCAATATCACTCAGCAATGAAATCTATGTCATCAGGCCCTTAGCAGCACAATGAGTGGATTCAGGTATGATGATTCTAACTGAAATAAGTCACACAGAAAAAGAAACATCATAAGATATCAGTAATACACGGAATGTAAACTTGGCTACACAGGAACTGAATTACAGAACAGAACAGGGTCTGAAATTTAGAAAACCAACTTATGCTTGCTTAAGGGGAAAGGTGAGTTGGGGTGCTGCATAAAACCAGAGATTGAAATGAGCACAGATAAAGTTCCTTAAGCCAAATATGGAATAGACAAGAGATACTCCTGGCTCAACGAAATGGACTCAACACCGCATATTAAACGCCTAAGAATGTACCTAACTAGTAAGTATCTTAAAACCTATGGATTGCTATGTCTCCGAAAGAGAATCAAGCATGTGTACAGGGGCATAAACGCAGCAGTGATAGGATTGGAGAGGTTCGGTGAGCAAATGAAGACCCTTTGAAGTCATATTGCATGGTACCCATTCCACGGGTTTCAACTACCCAGGTTTAAGGTATTCTTCCTTCAGCTAAAACATGCATGTGGAACCTAGAGTATGATCAACCATGTGATCGGGAGACGTGTTCAAATATGTCTCAGTTTTCGTACCCTGGTACTCGGGTGCAACATTCCAGACGCTTTACTAACACTCTCCCGACTTGGAGAGTCAGTCCCTTTAACCTCCTGTTTGGCCCAGTTTGCAATTTCTGTGGAAGATGAACAAGAAAGGCGAGAACCAATGAGAGACTAGCTGGAGGTGTCTGGACGGACAAATTTAACTCTCATTTCCCACCAGGAAGAGGAAATAACCAAAGGCTCAGTGTGCCGTGCCGGAACCAGATTAGGGCCTGAAGCCATCCTGCGGTGTTGCGGCCAGGTCACAAGAAAGCGAGTTGAAGAAAGGAGCTCAGGGGCACTGTAATTCACAAACCTGCAGAGTTATAAATGACAGCTATCGTCCAAAAATATACTGAAGTAAGGCTGCCAAGAGAACTTGAAAGCGGGGCAGAATTGCAGGAAACAGATTTCAGGAGGTAGACTGGAATTGCATTGAAAGCATAGGAAAAGAGGCAGAACGTGCACAATGATGCACTTGGCCAAAAAGGGCGTATGCGTTTTTTCCTGAATATATTCAGGAAAAAACGCATACGCCCTTTTTGGACAACCAAGCAAGCTTGCAAAGGAAATCTGCACTACAATGAAGTCTCACTTCCCTCCGGTGAAAATGGACATCTGAAAAAAGTGTAAAATCCAGAAAGGCAGGACAGGCCATGGAGAACTGGGAGCCTTGTTATGCTGATGGGCGGGATGTAAATTGCCAACAGCCACTCCGGAGAAGTGTATGGTGTTTCCTGAAACATCTAAAAAACAAAGCAACAGAGCCTAGGGCACTTCCACTTATGGTCCTATAGCTTAGGGAAATTAAAATCAAAAAGACACAGCCACCTCAAAGTTTAGGACGCCTCTGTTTACAAGAACCTCGTTTACAGTACAAGTTCAACATCGCAGAAAGTGAAAAATGGATAAAGAACATGTGGTATTTACTTACAAAGCAATATCACTCAGCAATGAAATCTATGTCATCAGGCCCTTAGCAGCACAATGAGTGGATTCAGGTATGATGATTCTAACTGAAATAAGTCACACAGAAAAAGAAACATCATAAGATATCAGTAATACACGGAATGTAAACTTGGCTACACAGGAACTGAATTACAGAACAGAACAGGGTCTCAAATTTAGAAAACCAACTTATGCTTGCTTAAGGGGAAAGGTGAGTTGGGGTGCTGCATAAAACCAGAGATTGAAATGAGCACAGATAAAGTTCCTTAAGCCAAATATGGAATAGACAAGAGCTACTCCTGGCTCAACGTAATGGACTCAACACCGCATATTAAACGCCTAAGAATGTACCTGACTAGTAAGTATCTTAAAACCTATGGATTGCTATGTCTCCGAAAGAGAATCAAGCATGTGTACAGGGGCATAAACGCAGCAGTGATAGGATTGGAGAGGTTCGGTGAGCAAATGAAGACCCTTTGAAGTCATATTGCATGGTACCCATTCCACGGGTCTCAACTCTCCAGGTTTAAGGTATTCTTCCTTCAGCTAAAACATGCATGTGGAACCTAGAGTATGATCAACCATGTGATCGGGAGACGTGTTCAAATATGTCTCAGTTTTCATACCCTGGTACTCGGGTGCAACATTCCAGACGCTTTACTAACACTCTCCCGACTTGGAGAGTCAGTCCCTTTAACCTCCTGTTTGGTCCAGTTTGCAATTTCTGTGGAAGATGAACAGGAATAGCGAGAACCAATGAGAGACTAGCTGGAGGTGTCTGGACGGACAAATTTAACTCTCATTTCCCACCAGGAAGAGGAAATAACCAAAGGCTCAGTGTGCCGTGCCGGAACCAGATTAGGGCCTGAAGCCATCCTGCGGTGTTGCGGCCAGGTCACAAGAAAGCGAGTTGAAGAAAGGAGCTCAGGGGCACTGTAATTCACAAACCTGCAGAGTTATAAATGACAGCTATCGTCCAAAAATATACTGAAGTAAGGCTGTCAAGAGGACTTGAAAGCGGGGCTGAATTGCAGGAAACCGATTTCAGGAGGTAGACTGGAATTGCATTGAAAGCATAGGAAAAGAGGCAGAACGTCCACAATGATGCACTTGGCCAAAAAGGGCGTATGTGTTTTTTCCTGAATATATTCAGGAAAAAACGCATACGCCCTTTTTGGCCAACCAAGCAAGCTTGCAAAGGAAATCTGCACTACAATGAAGTCTCACTTCCCCCAGGTCAAAAGGGCCATCTGAAAAAAGTGTAAAATCCAGAAAGGCAGGACAGGCCATGGAGAACTGGGAGCCTTGTTATGCTGATGGGCGGGATGTAAATTGCCAACAGCCACTCGGGAGAAGTGTATGGTGTTTCCTGAAACATCTAAACAACAAAGCAACAGAGCCTAGGGCCCTTCCACTTATGGTCCTATAGCTTAGGGAAATTAAAATCAAAAAGACACAGCCACCCCAAAGTTTGGGACGCCTCTGTTTACAAGAACCTCGTTTACAGTACAAGTTCAACATCGCAGAAAGTGAAAAATGGATACAGAACATGTGGTATTTACTTACAAAGCAATATCACTCAGCAATGAAATCTATGTCATCAGGCCCTTAGCAGCACAATGAGTGGATTCAGGTATGATGATTCTAATTGAAATAAGTCACACAGAAAAAGAAACATCATAAGATATCAGTAATACACGGAATGTAAACTTGGCTACACAGGAACTGAATTACAGAACAGAACAGTGTCTCAAATTTAGAAAACCAACTTATGCTTGCTTAAGGGGAAAGGTGAGTTGGGGTGCTGCATAAAACCAGAGATTGAAATGAGCACAGATAAAGTTCCTTAAGCCAAATATGGAATAGACAAGAGCTACTCCTTGCTCAACGAAATGGACTCAACACCGCATATTAAACGCCTAAGAATGTACCTGACTAGTAAGTATCTTAAAACCTATGGATTGCTATGTCTCCGAAAGAGAATCAAGCATGTGTACAGGGGCATAAACGCAGCAGTGATAGAATTGGAGAGGTTCGGTGAACAAATGAAGACCCTTTGAAGTCATATTGCATGGTACCCATTCCACGGGTCTCAACTCTCCAGGTTTAAGGTATTCTTCCTTCAGCTAAAACATGCATGTGGAACCTAGAGTATGATCAACCATGTGATCGGGAGACGTGTTCAAATATGTCTCAGTTTTCATACCCTGGTACTCGGGTGCAACATTCCAGACGCTTTACTAACACTCTCCCGACTTGGAGAGTCAGTCCCTTTAACCTCCTGTTTGGTCCAGTTTGCAATTTCTGTGGAAGATGAACAAGAAAGGCGAGAACCAATGAGAGACTAGCTGGAGGTGTCTGGACGGACAAATTTAACTCTCATTTCCCACCAGGAAGAGGAAATAACCAAAGGCTCAGTGTGCCGTGCCGGAACCAGATTAGGGCCTGAAGCCATCCTGCGGTGTTGCGGCCAGGTCACAAGAAAGCGAGTTGAAGAAAGGAGCTCAGGGGCACTGTAATTCACAAACCTGCAGAGTTATAAATGACAGCTATCGTCCAAAAATATACTGAAGTAAGGCTGCCAAGAGGACTTGAAAGCGGGGCTGAATTGCAGGAAACCGATTTCAGGAGGTAGACTGGAATTGCATTGAAAGCATAGGAAAAGAGGCAGAACGTCCACAATGATGCACTTGGCCAAAAAGGGCGTATGTGTTTTTTCCTGAATATATTCAGGAAAAAACGCATACGCCCTTTTTGGCCAACCAAGCAAGCTTGCAAAGGAAATCTGCACTACAATGAAGTCTCACTTCCCCCAGGTCAAAAGGGCCATCTGAAAAAAGTGTAAAATCCAGAAAGGCAGGACAGGCCATGGAGAACTGGGAGCCTTGTTATGCTGATGGGCGGGATGTAAATTGCCAACAGACACTCCGGAGAAGTGTATGGTGTTTCCTGAAACATCTAAACAACAAAGCAACAGAGCCTAGGGCCCTTCCACTTATGGTCCTATAGCTTAGGGAAATTAAAATCAAAAAGACACAGCCACCCCAAAGTTTGGGACGCCTCTGTTTACAAGAACCTCGTTTACAGTACAAGTTCAACATCGCAGAAAGTGAAAAATGGATACAGAACATGTGGTATTTACTTACAAAGCAATATCACTCAGCAATGAAATCTATGTCATCAGGCCCTTAGCAGCACAATGAGTGGATTCAGGTATGATGATTCTAATTGAAATAAGTCACACAGAAAAAGAAACATCATAAGATATCAGTAATACACGGAATGTAAACTTGGCTACACAGGAACTGAATTACAGAACAGAACAGGGTCTCAAATTTAGAAAACCAACTTATGCTTGCTTAAGGGGAAAGGTGAGTTGGGGTGCTGCATAAAACCAGAGATTGAAATGAGCACAGATAAAGTTCCTTAAGCCAAATATGGAATAGACAAGAGCTACTCCTTGCTCAACGAAATGGACTCAACACCGCATATTAAACGCCTAAGAATGTACCTGACTAGTAAGTATCTTAAAACCTATGGATTGCTATGTCTCCGAAAGAGAATCAAGCATGTGTACAGGGGCATAAACGCAGCAGTGATAGGATTGGAGAGGTTCGGTGAACAAATGAAGACCCTTTGAAGTCATATTGCATGGTACCCATTCCACGGGTCTCAACTCTCCAGGTTTAAGGTATTCTTCCTTCAGCTAAAACATGCATGTGGAACCCAGAGTATGATCAACCGTGTGAACGGGAGACGTGTTCAAATATGTCTCAGTTTTCGTACCCTGGTACTCGGGTGCAACATTCCAGACACTTTACTAACACTCTCCCGACTTGGAGAGTCAGTCCCTTTAACCTCCTGCTTGGCCCAGTTTGCAATTTCTGTGGAAGATGAACAGGAATAGCGAGAACCAATGAGAGACTAGCTGGAGGTGTCTGGACGGGCAAATTTAACTCTCATTTCCCACCAGGAAGAGGAAATAACCAAAGGCTCAGCGTGCCGTGCCGGAACCAGATTAGGGCCTGAAGCCATCCTGCGGTGTTGCGGACAGGTCACAAGAAAGCGAGTTGAAGAAAGGAGCTCAGGGGCACTGTAATTCACAAACCTGCAGAGTTATAAATGACAGCTATCGTCCAAAAATATACTGAAGTAAGGCTGCCAAGAGGACTTGAAAGCGGGGCAGAATTGCAGGAAACCGATTTCAGGAGGTAGACTGGAATTGCATTGAAAGCATAGGAAAAGAGGCAGAACGTCCACAATGATGCACTTGGCCAAAAAGGGCGTATGCGTTTTTTCCTGAAGGAAAAAACGCATACGCCCTTTTTGGCCAACCAAGCAAACTTGCAAAGGAAATCTGCACTACAATGAAGTCTCACTTCCCCCCGGTCAAAAGGGCCATCTGAAAAAAGTGTAAAATCCAGAAAGGCAGGACAGGCCATGGAGAACTGGGAGCCTTGTTATGCTGATGGGCGGGATGTAAATTGCCAACAGCCACTCGAGAGAAGTGTATGGTGTTTCCTGAAACATCTAAAAAACAAAGCAACAGAGCCTAGGGCACTTCCACTTATGGTCCTATAGCTTAGGGAAATTAAAATCAAAAAGACACAGCCACCTCAAAGTTTGGGACGCCTCTGTTTACAAGAACCTCGTTTACAGTACAAGTTCAACATCGCAGAAAGTGAAAAATGGATAAAGAACATGTGGTATTTACTTACAAAGCAATATCACTCAGCAATGAAATCTATGTCATCAGGCCCTTAGCAGCACAATGAGTGGATTCAGGTATGATGATTCTAACTGAAATAAGTCACACAGAAAAAGAAACATCATAAGATATCAGTAATACACGGAATGTAAACTTGGCTACACAGGAACTGAATTACAGAACAGAACAGGGTCTCAAATTTAGAAAACCAACTTATGCTTGCTTAAGGGGAAAGGTGAGTTGGGGTGCTGCATAAAACCAGAGATTGAAATTAGCACAGATAAAGTTCCTTAAGCCAAATATGGAATAGACAAGAGATACTCCTGGCTCAATGAAATGGACTCAACACCGCATATTAAACGCCTAAGAATGTACCTAACTAGTAAGTATCTTAAAACTTATGGATTGCTATGTCTCCGAAAGAGAATCAAGCATGTGTACAGGGGCATAAACGCAGCAGTGATAGGATTGGAGAGGTTTGGTTAGCAAATGAAGACCCTTTGAAGTCATATTGCATGGTACCCATTCCACGGGTCTCAACTCTCCAGGTTTAAGGTATTCTTCCTTCAGCTAAAACATGCATGTGGAACCTAGAGTATGATCAACCATGTGATCGGGAGACGTGTTCAAATATGTCTCAGTTTTCGTACCCTGGTACTCGGGTGCAACATTCCATACGCTTTACTAACACTCTCCCGACTTGGAGAGTCAGTCCCTTTAACCTCCTGTTTGGCCCAGTTTGCAATTTCTGTGGAAGATGAACAAGAAAGGCGAGAACCAATGAGAGACTAGCTGGAGGTGTCTGGACGGACAAATTTAACTCTCATTTCCCACCAGGAAGAGGAAATAACCAAAGGCTCAGCGTGCCGTGCCGGAACCAGATTAGGGCCTGAAGCCATCCTGCGGTGTTGCGGCCAGCTCACAAGAAAGCGAGTTGAACAAAGGAGCTCAGGGGCACTGTAATTCACAAACCTGCAGAGTTATAAATGACAGCTATCGTCCAAAAATATACTGAAGTAAGGCTGCCAAGAGGACTTGAAAGCGGGGCAGAATTGCAGGAAACCGATTTCAGGAGGTAGACTGGAATTGCATTGAAAGCATAGGAAAAGAGGCAGAACGTCCACAATGATGCACTTGGCCAAAAAGGGCGTATGCGTTTTTTCCTGAATATATTCAGGAAAAAACGCATACGCCCTTTTTGGCCAACCAAGCAAGCTTGCAAAGGAAATCTGCACTACAATGAAGTCTCACTTCCCCCGGTCAAAAGGGCCATCTGAAAAAAGTGTAAAATCCAGAAAGGCAGGACAGGCCATGGAGAACTGGGAGCCTTGTTATGCTGATGGGCGGGATGTAAATTGCCAACAGACACTCGGGAGAAGTGTATGGTGTTTCCTGAAACATCTAAAAAACAAAGCAACAGAGCCTAGGGCACTTCCACTTATGGTCCTATAGCTTAGGGAAATTAAAATCAAAAAGACACAGCCACCCCAAAGTTTGGGACGCCTCTGTTTACAAGAACCTCGTTTACAGTACAAGTTCAACATCGCAGAAAGTGAAAAATGGATACAGAACATGTGGTATTTACTTACAAAGCAATATCACTCAGCAATGAAATCTATGTCATCAGGCCCTTAGCAGCACAATGAGTGGATTCAGGTATGATGATTCTAATTGAAATAAGTCACACAGAAAAAGAAACATCATAAGATATCAGTAATACACGGAATGTAAACTTGGCTACACAGGAACTGAATTACAGAACAGAACAGGGTCTCAAATTTAGAAAACCAACTTATGCTTGCTTAAGGGGAAAGGTGAGTTGGGGTGCTGCATAAAACCAGAGATTGAAATGAGCACAGATAAAGTTCCTTAAGCCAAATATGGAATAGACAAGAGCTACTCCTTGCTCAACGAAATGGACTCAACACCGCATATTAAACGCCTAAGAATGTACCTGACTAGTAAGTATCTTAAAACCTATGGATTGCTATGTCTCCGAAAGAGAATCAAGCATGTGTACAGGGGCATAAACGCAGCAGTGATAGGATTGGAGAGGTTCGGTGAACAAATGAAGACCCTTTGAAGTCATATTGCATGGTACCCATTCCACGGGTCTCAACTCTCCAGGTTTAAGGTATTCTTCCTTCAGCTAAAACATGCATGTGGAACCCAGAGTATGATCAACCGTGTGAACGGGAGACGTGTTCAAATATGTCTCAGTTTTCGTACCCTGGTACTCGGGTGCAACATTTCAGACACTTTACTAACACTCTCCCGACTTGGAGAGTCAGTCCCTTTAACCTCCTGCTTGGCCCAGTTTGCAATTTCTGTGGAAGATGAACAGGAATTGCGAGAACCAATGAGAGACTAGCTGGAGGTGTCTGGACGGGCAAATTTAACTCTCATTTCCCACCAGGAAGAGGAAATAACCAAAGGCTCAGCGTGCCGTGCCGGAACCAGATTAGGGCCTGAAGCCATCCTGCGGTGTTGCGGCCAGGTCACAAGAAAGCGAGTTGAAGAAAGGAGCTCAGGGGCACTGTAATTCACAAACCTGCAGAGTTATAAATGACAGCTATCGTCCAAAAATATACTGAAGTAAGGCTGCCAAGAGGACTTGAAAACGGGGCAGAATTGCAGGAAACCGATTTCAGGAGGTAGACTGGAATTGCATTGAAAGTATAGGAAAAGAGGCAGAACGATCACAATGATGCACTTGGCCAAAAAGGGCGTATGCGTTTTTTCCTGAATATATTCAGGAAAAAACGCATACGCCCTTTTTGGCCAACCAAGCAAACTTTCAAAGGAAATCTGCACTACAATGAAGTATCACTTCCCCCCGGTCAAAAGGGCCATCTGAAAAAAGTGTAAAATCCAGAAAGGCAGGACAGGCCATGGAGAACTGGGAGCCTTGTTATGCTGATGGGCGGGATGTAAATTGCCAACAGCCACTCGGGAGAAGTGTATGGTGTTTCCTGAAACATCTAAAAAACAAAGCAACAGAGCCTAGGGCACTTCCACTTATGGTCCTATAGCTTAGGGAAATTAAAATCAAAAAGACACAGCCACCTCAAAGTTTGGGACGCCTCTGTTTACAAGAACCTCGTTTACAGTACAAGTTCAACATCGCAGAAAGTGAAAAATGGATAAAGAACATGTGGTATTTACTTACAAAGCAATATCACTCAGCAATGAAATCTATGTCATCAGGCCCTTAGCAGCACAATGAGTGGATTCAGGTATGATGATTCTAACTGAAATAAGTCACACAGAAAAAGAAACATCATAAGATATCAGTAATACACGGAATGTAAACTTGGCTACACAGGAACTGAATTACAGAACAGAACAGGGTCTCAAATTTAGAAAACCAACTTATGCTTGCTTAAGGGGAAAGGTGAGTTGGGGTGCTGCATAAAACCAGAGATTGAAATGAGCACAGATAAAGTTCCTTAAGCCAAATATGGAATAGACAAGAGCTACTCCTGGCTCAACGAAATGGACTCAACACCGCATATTAAACGCCTAAGAATGTACCTAACTAGTAAGTATCTTAAAACTTATGGATTGCTATGTCTCCGAAAGAGAATCAAGCATGTGTACAGGGGCATAAACGCAGCAGTGATAGGATTGGAGAGGTTCGGTGAGCAAATGAAGACCCTTTGAAGTCATATTGCATGGTACCCATTCCACGGGTCTCAACTCTCCAGGTTTAAGGTATTCTTCCTTCAGCTAAAACATGCATGTGGAACCTAGAGTATGATCAACCATGTGATCGGGAGACGTGTTCAAATATGTCTCAGTTTTCGTACCCTGGTACTCGGGTGCAACATTCCATACGCTTTACTAACACTCTCCCGACTTGGAGAGTCAGTCCCTTTAACCTCTTGTTTGGCCCAGTTTGCAATTTCTGTGGAAGATGAACAAGAAAGGCGAGAACCAATGAGAGACTAGCTGGAGGTGTCTGGACGGACAAATTTAACTCTCATTTCCCACCAGGAAGAGGAAATAACCAAAGGCTCAGCGTGCCGTGCCGGAACCAGATTAGGGCCTGAAGCCATCCTGCGGTGTTGCGGCCAGGTCACAAGAAAGCGAGTTGAAGAAAGGAGCTCAGGGGCACTGTAATTCACAAACCTGCAGAGTTATAAATGACAGCTATCGTCCAAAAATATACTGAAGTAAGGCTGCCAAGAGGACTTGAAAGCGGGGCAGAATTGCAGGAAACCGATTTCAGGAGGTAGACGGGAATTGCATTGAAAGCATAGGAAAAGAGGCAGAACGTCCACAATGATGCACTTGGCCAAAAAGGGCGTATGTGTTTTTTCCTGAATATATTCAGGAAAAAACGCATACGCCCTTTTTGGCCAACCAAGCAAGCTTGCAAAGAAATCTGCACTACAATGAAGTCTCACTTCCCCCCGGTCAAAAGGGCCATCTGAAAAAAGTGTAAAATCCAGAAAGGCAGGACAGGCCATGGAGAACTGGGAGCCTTGTTATGCTGATGGGCGGGATGTAAATTGCCAACAGCCACTCGGGAGAAGTGTATGGTGTTTCCTGAAACATCTAAAAAACAAAGCAACAGAGCCTAGGGCACTTCCACTTATGGTCCTATAGCTTAGGGAAATTAAAATCAAAAAGACACAGCCACCCCAAAGTTTGGGACGCCTCTGTTTACAAGAACCTCGTTTACAGTACAAGTTCAACATCGCAGAAAGTGAAAAATGGATACAGAACATGTGGTATTTACTTACAAAGCAATATCACTCAGCAATGAAATCTATGTCATCAGGCCCTTAGCAGCACAATGAGTGGATTCAGGTATGATGATTCTAATTGAAATAAGTCACACAGAAAAAGAAACATCATAAGATATCAGTAATACACGGAATGTAAACTTGGCTACACAGGAACTGAATTACAGAACAGAACAGGGTCTCAAATTTAGAAAACCAACTTATGCTTGCTTAAGGGGAAAGGTGAGTTGGGGTGCTGCATAAAACCAGAGATTGAAATGAGCACAGATAAAATTCCTTAAGCCAAATATGGAATAGACAAGAGCTACTCCTTGCTCAACGAAATGGACTCAACACCGCATATTAAACGCCTAAGAATGTACCTGACTAGTAAGTATCTTAAAACCTATGGATTGCTATGTCTCCGAAAGAGAATCAAGCATGTGTACAGGGGCATAAACGCAGCAGTGATAGGATTGGAGAGGTTCGGTGAACAAATGAAGACCCTTTGAAGTCATATTGCATGGTACCCATTCCACGGGTCTCAACTCTCCAGGTTTAAGGTATTCTTCCTTCAGCTAAAACATGCATGTGGAACCCAGAGTATGATCAACCGTGTGAACGGGAGACGTGTTCAAATATGTCTCAGTTTTCGTACCCTGGTACTCGGGTGCAACATTCCAGACACTTTACTAACACTCTCCCGACTTGGAGAGTCAGTCCCTTTAACCTCCTGCTTGGCCCAGTTTGCAATTTCTGTGGAAGATGAACAGGAATAGCGAGAACCAATGAGAGACTAGCTGGAGGTGTCTGGACGGGCAAATTTAACTCTCATTTCCCACCAGGAAGAGGAAATAACCAAAGGCTCAGCGTGCCGTGCCGGAACCAGATTAGGGCCTGAAGCCATCCTGCGGTGTTGCGGCCAGGTCACAAGAAAGCGAGTTGAAGAAAGGAGCTCAGGGGCACTGTAATTCACAAACCTGCAGAGTTATAAATGACAGCTATCGTCCAAAAATATACTGAAGTAAGGCTGCCAAGAGGACTTGAAAACGGGGCAGAATTGCAGGAAACCGATTTCAGGAGGTAGACTGGAATTGCATTGAAAGCATAGGAAAAGAGGCAGAACGTCCACAATGATGCACTTGGCCAAAAAGGGCGTATGCGTTTTTTCCTGAATATATTCAGGAAAAAACGCATACGCCCTTTTTGGCCAACCAAGCAAACTTTCAAAGGAAATCTGCACTACAATGAAGTATCACTTCCCCCCGGTCAAAAGGGCCATCTGAAAAAAGTGTAAAATCCAGAAAGGCAGGACAGGCCATGGAGAACTGGGAGCCTTGTTATGCTGATGGGCGGGATGTAAATTGCCAACAGCCACTCGGGAGAAGTGTATGGTGTTTCCTGAAACATCTAAAAAACAAAGCAACAGAGCCTAGGGCACTTCCACTTATGGTCCTATAGCTTAGGGAAATTAAAATCAAAAAGACACAGCCACCTCAAAGTTTGGGACGCCTCTGTTTACAAGAACCTCGTTTACAGTACAAGTTCAACATCGCAGAAAGTGAAAAATGGATAAAGAACATGTGGTATTTACTTACAAAGCAATATCACTCAGCAATGAAATCTATGTCATCAGGCCCTTAGCAGCACAATGAGTGGATTCAGGTATGATGATTCTAACTGAAATAAGTCACACAGAAAAAGAAACATCATAAGATATCAGTAATACACGGAATGTAAACTTGGCTACACAGGAACTGAATTACAGAACAGAACAGGGTCTCAAATTTAGAAAACCAACTTATGCTTGCTTAAGGGGAAAGGTGAGTTGGGGTGCTGCATAAAACCAGAGATTGAAATGAGCACAGATAAAGTTCCTTAAGCCAAATATGGAATAGACAAGAGCTACTCCTGGCTCAACGAAATGGACTCAACACCGCATATTAAATGCCTAAGAATGTACCTAACTAGTAAGTATCTTAAAACTTATGGATTGCTATGTCTCCGAAAGAGAATCAAGCATGTGTACAGGGGCATAAACGCAGCAGTGATAGGATTGGAGAGGTTCGGTGAGCAAATGAAGACCCTTTGAAGTCATATTGCATGGTACCCATTCCACGGGTCTCAACTCTCCAGGTTTAAGGTATTCTTCCTTCAGCTAAAACATGCATGTGGAACCTAGAGTATGATCAACCATGTGATCGGGAGACGTGTTCAAATATGTCTCAGTTTTCGTACCCTGGTACTCGGGTGCAACATTCCAGACGCTTTACTAACACTCTCCCGACTTGGAGAGTCAGTCCCTTTAACCTCCTGTTTGGCCCAGTTTGCAATTTCTGTGGAAGATGAACAAGAAAGGCGAGAACCAATGAGAGACTAGCTGGAGGTGTCTGGACGGACAAATTTAACTCTCATTTCCCACCAGGAAGAGGAAATAACCAAAGGCTCAGCGTGCCGTGCCGGAACCAGATTAGGGCCTGAAGCCATCCTGCGGTGTTGCGGCCAGGTCACAAGAAAGCGAGTTGAAGAAAGGAGCTCAGGGGCACTGTAATTCACAAACCTGCAGAGTTATAAATGACAGCTATCGTCCAAAAATATACTGAAGTAAGGCTGCCAAGAGGACTTGAAAGCGGGGCAGAATTGCAGGAAACCGATTTCAGGAGGTAGACTGGAATTGCATTGAAAGCATAGGAAAAGAGGCAGAACGTCCACAATGATGCACTTGGCCAAAAAGGGCGTATGTGTTTTTTCCTGAATATATTCAGGAAAAAACGCATACGCCCTTTTTGGCCAACCAAGCAAGCTTGCAAAGGAAATCTGCACTACAATGAAGTCTCACTTCCCCCGGTCAAAAGGGCCATCTGAAAAAAGTGTAAAATCCAGAAAGGCAGGACAGGCCATGGAGAACTGGGAGCCTTGTTATGCTGATGGGCGGGATGTAAATTGCCAACAGCCACTCGGGAGAAGTGTATGGTGTTTCCTGAAACATCTAAAAAACAAAGCAACAGAGCCTAGGGCACTTCCACTTATGGTCCTATAGCTTAGGGAAATTAAAATCAAAAAGACACAGCCACCCCAAAGTTTGGGACGCCTCTGTTTACAAGAACCTCGTTTACAGTACAAGTTCAACATCGCAGAAAGTGAAAAATGGATACAGAACATGTGGTATTTACTTACAAAGCAATATCACTCAGCAATGAAATCTATGTCATCAGGCCCTTAGCAGCACAATGAGTGGATTCAGGTATGATGATTCTAATTGAAATAAGTCACACAGAAAAAGAAACATCATAAGATATCAGTAATACACGGAATGTAAACTTGGCTACACAGGAACTGAATTACAGAACAGAACAGGGTCTCAAATTTAGAAAACCAACTTATGCTTGCTTAAGGGGAAAGGTGAGTTGGGGTGCTGCATAAAACCAGAGATTGAAATGAGCACAGATAAAGTTCCTTAAGCCAAATATGGAATAGACAAGAGCTACTCCTTGCTCAACGAAATGGACTCAACACCGCATATTAAACGCCTAAGAATGTACCTGACTAGTAAGTATCTTAAAACCTATGGATTGCTATGTCTCCAAAAGAGAATCAAGCGTGTGTACAGGGGCATAAACGCAGCAGTGATAGGATTGGAGAGGTTCGGTGAGCAAATGAAGACCCTTTGAAGTCATATTGCATGGTACCCATTCCACGGGTCTCAACTCTCCAGGTTTAAGGTATTCTTCCTTCAGCTAAAACATGCATGTGGAACCCAGAGTATGATCAACCATGTGAACGGGAGACGTGTTCAAATATGTCTCAGTTTTCCTCCCCTGGTACTCGGGTGCAACATTCCAGATGCTTTACTAACACTCTCCCCACTTGGAGAGTCAGCGCCTTTAACCTCCTGTTTGGCCCAGTTTGCAATTTCTGCGGAAGATGAACAGGAATAGGGAGAACCAATGAGAGACTAGCTGGAGGTGTCTGGACGGGCAAATTTAACTCTCATTTCCCACCAGGAAGAGGAAATACCCAAAGGCTCAGCGTGCCGTGCCGGAACCAGATTAGGGCCTGAAGCCATCCTGCGGTGTTGCGGCCAGGTCACAAGAAAGCGAGTTGAAGAAAGGAGCTCAGGGGCACTGTAATTCACAAACCTGCAGAGTTATAAATGACAGCTATCGTCCAAAAATATACTGAAGTAAGGCTGCCAAGAGGACTTGAAAGCGGGGCAGAATTGCAGGAAACCGATTTCAGGAGGTAGACTGGAATTGCATTGAAAGCATAGGAAAAGAGGCAGAACGTCCACAATGATGCACTTGGCCAAAAAGTGCGTATGCGTTTTTTCCTGAATATATTCAGGATAAAACGCATACGCCCTTTTTGGCCAACCAAGCAAGCTTGCAAAGGAAATCTGCACTACAATGAAGTCTCACTTCCCCCCGGTCAAAAGGGCCATGTGAAAAAAGTGTAAAATCCAGAAAGGCAGGACAGGCCATGGAGAACTGGGAGCCTTGTTATGCTGATGGGCGGGATGTAAATTGCCAACAGCCACTCCGGAGAAGTGTATGGTTTTTCCTGAAACATCTAAAAAACAAAGCAACAGAGCCTAGGGCACTTCCACTTATGGTCCTATAGCTTAGGGAAATTAAAATCAAAAAGACGCAGCCACCCCAAAGTTTGGGACGCCTCTGTTTACAAGAACCTCGTTTACAGTACAAGTTCAACATCGCAGAAAGTGAAAAATGGATAAAGAACATGTGGTATTTACTTACAAAGCAATATCACTCAGCAATGAAATCTATGTCATCAGGCCCTTAGCAGCACAATGAGTGGATTCAGGTATGATGATTCTAACTGAAATAAGTCACACAGAAAAAGAAACATCATAAGATATCAGTAATACACGGAATGTAAACTTGGCTACACAGGAACTGAATTACAGAACAGAACAGGGTCTCAAATTTAGAAAACCAACTTATGCTTGCTTAAGGGGAAAGGTGAGTTGGGGTGCTGCATAAAACCAGAGATTGAAATGAGCACAGATAAAGTTCCTTAAGCCAAATATGGAATAGACAAGAGCTACTCCTGGCTCAACGAAATGGACTCAACACCGCATATTAAATGCCTAAGAATGTACCTAACTAGTAAGTATCTTAAAACTTATGGATTGCTATGTCTCCGAAAGAGAATCAAGCATGTGTACAGGGGCATAAACGCAGCAGTGATAGGATTGGAGAGGTTCGGTGAGCAAATGAAGACCCTTTGAAGTCATATTGCATGGTACCCATTCCACGGGTCTCAACTCTCCAGGTTTAAGGTATTCTTCCTTCAGCTAAAACATGCATGTGGAACCTAGAGTATGATCAACCATGTGATCGGGAGACGTGTTCAAATATGTCTCAGTTTTCGTACCCTGGTACTCGGGTGCAACATTCCAGACGCTTTACTAACACTCTCCCGACTTGGAGAGTCAGTCCCTTTAACCTCCTGTTTGGCCCAGTTTGCAATTTCTGTGGAAGATGAACAAGAAAGGCGAGAACCAATGAGAGACTAGCTGGAGGTGTCTGGACGGACAAATTTAACTCTCATTTCCCACCAGGAAGAGGAAATAACCAAAGGCTCAGCGTGCCGTGCCGGAACCAGATTAGGGCCTGAAGCCATCCTGCGGTGTTGCGGCCAGGTCACAAGAAAGCGAGTTGAAGAAAGGAGCTCAGGGGCACTGTAATTCACAAACCTGCAGAGTTATAAATGACAGCTATCGTCCAAAAATATACTGAAGTAAGGCTGCCAAGAGGACTTGAAAGCGGGGCAGAATTGCAGGAAACCGATTTCAGGAGGTAGACTGGAATTGCATTGAAAGCATAGGAAAAGAGGCAGAACGTCCACAATGATGCACTTGGCCAAAAAGGGCGTATGTGTTTTTTCCTGAATATATTCAGGAAAAAACGCATACGCCCTTTTTGGCCAACCAAGCAAGCTTGCAAAGGAAATCTGCACTACAATGAAGTCTCACTTCCCCCGGTCAAAAGGGCCATCTGAAAAAAGTGTAAAATCCAGAAAGGCAGGACAGGCCATGGAGAACTGGGAGCCTTGTTATGCTGATGGGCGGGATGTAAATTGCCAACAGCCAGTCGGGAGAAGTGTATGGTGTTTCCTGAAACATCTAAAAAACAAAGCAACAGAGCCTAGGGCACTTCCACTTATGGTCCTATAGCTTAGGGAAATTAAAATCAAAAAGACACAGCCACCTCAAAGTTTGGGACGCCTCTGTTTACAAGAACCTCGTTTACAGTACAAGTTCAACATCGCAGAAAGTGAAAAATGGATAAAGAACATGTGGTATTTACTTACAAAGCAATATCACTCAGCAATGAAATCTATGTCATCAGGCCCTTAGCAGCACAATGAGTGGATTCAGGTATGATGATTCTAACTGAAATAAGTCACACAGAAAAAGAAACATCATAAGATATCAGTAATACACGGAATGTAAACTTGGCTACACAGGAACTGAATTACAGAACAGAACAGGGTCTCAAATTTAGAAAACCAACTTATGCTTGCTTAAGGGGAAAGGTGAGTTGGGGTGCTGCATAAAACCAGAGATTGAAATGAGCACAGATAAAGTTCCTTAAGCCAAATATGGAATAGACAAGAGCTACTCCTGGCTCAACGAAATGGACTCAACACCGCATATTAAACGCCTAAGAATGTACCTAACTAGTAAGTATCTTAAAACTTATGGATTGCTATGTCTCCGAAAGAGAATCAAGCATGTGTACAGGGGCATAAACGCAGCAGTGATAGGATTGGAGAGGTTCGGTTAGCAAATGAAGACCCTTTGAAGTCATATTGCATGGTACCCATTCCACGGGTCTCAACTCTCCAGGTTTAAGGTATTCTTCCTTCAGCTAAAACATGCATGTGGAACCTAGAGTATGATCAACCATGTGATCGGGAGACGTGTTCAAATATGTCTCAGTTTTCGTACCCTGGTACTCGGGTGCAACATTCCATACGCTTTACTAACACTCTCCCGACTTGGAGAGTCAGTCCCTTTAACCTCCTGTTTGGCCCAGTTTGCAATTTCTGTGGAAGATGAACAAGAAAGGCGAGAACCAATGAGAGACTAGCTGGAGGTGTCTGGACGGACAAATTTAACTCTCATTTCCCACCAGGAAGAGGAAATAACCAAAGGCTCAGCGTGCCGTGCCGGAACCAGATTAGGGCCTGAAGCCATCCTGCGGTGTTGCGGCCAGGTCACAAGAAAGCGAGTTGAAGAAAGGAGCTCAGGGGCACTGTAATTCACAAACCTGCAGAGTTATAAATGACAGCTATCGTCCAAAAATATACTGAAGTAAGGCTGCCAAGAGGACTTGAAAGCGGGGCAGAATTGCAGGAAACCGATTTCAGGAGGTAGACTGGAATTGCATTGAAAGCATAGGAAAAGAGGCAGAACGTCCACAATGATGCACTTGGCCAAAAAGGGCGTATGTGTTTTTTCCTGAATATATTCAGGAAAAAACGCATACGCCCTTTTTGGCCAACCAAGCAAGCTTGCAAAGGAAATCTGCACTACAATGAAGTCTCACTTCCCCCCAGTCAAAAGGGCCATCTGAAAAAAGTGTAAAATCCAGAAAGGCAGGACAGGCCATGGAGAACTGTGAGCCTTGTTATGCTGATGGGCGGGATGTAAATTGCCAACAGCCACTCGGGAGAAGTGTATGGTGTTTCCTGAAACATCTAAAAAACAAAGCAACAGAGCCTAGGGCACTTCCACTTATGGTCCTATAGCTTAGGGAAATTAAAATCAAAAAGACACAGCCACCCCAAAGTTTGGGACGCCTCTGTTTACAAGAACCTCGTTTACAGTACAAGTTCAACATCGCAGAAAGTGAAAAATGGATACAGAACATGTGGTATTTACTTACAAAGCAATATCACTCAGCAATGAAATCTATGTCATCAGGCCCTTAGCAGCACAATGAGTGGATTCAGGTATGATGATTCTAATTGAAATAAGTCACACAGAAAAAGAAACATCATAAGATATCAGTAATACACGGAATGTAAACTTGGCTACACAGGAACTGAATTACAGAACAGAACAGGGTCTCAAATTTAGAAAACCAACTTATGCTTGCTTAAGGGGAAAGGTGAGTTGGGGTGCTGCATAAAACCAGAGATTGAAATGAGCACAGATAAAATTCCTTAAGCCAAATATGGAATAGACAAGAGCTACTCCTTGCTCAACGAAATGGACTCAACACCGCATATTAAACGCCTAAGAATGTACCTGACTAGTAAGTATCTTAAAACCTATGGATTGCTATGTCTCCGAAAGAGAATCAAGCATGTGTACAGGGGCATAAACGCAGCAGTGATAGGATTGGAGAGGTTCGGTGAACAAATGAAGACCCTTTGAAGTCATATTGCATGGTACCCATTCCACGGGTCTCAACTCTCCAGGTTTAAGGTATTCTTCCTTCAGCTAAAACATGCATGTGGAACCCAGAGTATGATCAACCGTGTGAACGGGAGACGTGTTCAAATATGTCTCAGTTTTCGTACCCTGGTACTCGGGTGCAACATTCCAGACGCTTTACTAACACTCTCCCGACTTGGAGAGTCAGTCCCTTTAACCTCCTGTTTGGCCCAGTTTGCAATTTCTGTGGAAGATGAACAAGAAAGGCGAGAACCAATGAGAGACTAGCTGGAGGTGTCTGGACGGACAAATTTAACTCTCATTTCCCACCAGGAAGAGGAAATAACCAAAGGCTCAGCGTGCCGTGCCGGAACCAGATTAGGGCCTGAAGCCATCCTGCGGTGTTGCGGCCAGGTCACAAGAAAGCGAGTTGAAGAAAGGAGCTCAGGGGCACTGTAATTCACAAACCTGCAGAGTTATAAATGACAGCTATCGTCCAAAAATATACTGAAGTAAGGCTGCCAAGAGGACTTGAAAGCGGGGCAGAATTGCAGGAAACCGATTTCAGGAGGTAGACTGGAATTGCATTGAAAGCATAGGAAAAGAGGCAGAACGTCCACAATGATGCACTTGGCCAAAAAGGGCGTATGCGTTTTTTCCTGAATATATTCAGGAAAAAACGCATACGCCCTTTTTGGCCAACCAAGCAAGCTTGCAAAGGAAATCTGCACTACAATGAAGTCTCACTTCCCCCGGTCAAAAGGGCCATCTGAAAAAAGTGTAAAATCCAGAAAGGCAGGACAGGCCATGGAGAACTGGGAGCCTTGTTATGCTGATGGGCGGGATGTAAATTGCCAACAGCCACTCGGGAGAAGTGTATGGTGTTTCCTGAAACATCTAAAAAACAAAGCAACAGAGCCTAGGGCACTTCCACTTATGGTCCTATAGCTTCGGGAAATTAAAATCAAAAAGACACAGCCACCCCAAAGTTTGGGACGCCTCTGTTTACAAGAACCTCGTTTACAGTACAAGTTCAACATCGCAGAAAGTGAAAAATGGATACAGAACATGTGGTATTTACTTACAAAGCAATATCACTCAGCAATGAAATCTATGTCATCAGGCCCTTAGCAGCACAATGAGTGGATTCAGGTATGATGATTCTAATTGAAATAAGTCACACAGAAAAAGAAACATCATAAGATATCAGTAATACACGGAATGTAAACTTGGCTACACAGGAACTGAATTACAGAACAGAACAGGGTCTCAAATTTAGAAAACCAACTTATGCTTGCTTAAGGGGAAAGGTGAGTTGGGGTGCTGCATAAAACCAGAGATTGAAATGAGCACAGATAAAGTTCCTTAAGCCAAATATGGAATAGACAAGAGCTACTCCTTGCTCAACGAAATGGACTCAACACCGCATATTAAACGCCTAAGAATGTACCTGACTAGTAAGTATCTTAAAACCTATGGATTGCTATGTCTCCGAAAGAGAATCAAGCATGTGTACAGGGGCATAAACGCAGCAGTGATAGGATTGGAGAGGTTCGGTGAACAAATGAAGACCCTTTGAAGTCATATTGCATGGTACCGATTCCACGGGTCTCAACTCTCCAGGTTTAAGGTATTCTTCCTTCAGCTAAAACATGCATGTGGAACCCAGAGTATGATCAACCATGTGAACGGGAGACGTGTTCAAATATGTCTCAGTTTTCGTACCCTGGTACTCGGGTGCAACATTCCAGACACTTTACTAACACTCTCCCGACTTGGAGAGTCAGTCCCTTTAACCTCCTGCTTGGCCCAGTTTGCAATTTCTGTGGAAGATGAACAGGAATAGCGAGAACCAATGAGAGACTAGCTGGAGGTGTCTGGACGGGCAAATTTAACTCTCATTTCCCACCAGGAAGAGGAAATAACCAAAGGCTCAGCGTGCCGTGCCGGAACCAGATTAGGGCCTGAAGCCATCCTGCGGTGTTGCGGCCAGCTCACAAGAAAGCGAGTTGAACAAAGGAGCTCAGGGGCACTGTAATTCACAAACCTGCAGAGTTATAAATGACAGCTATCGTCCAAAAATATACTGAAGTAAGGCTGCCAAGAGGACTTGAAAGCGGGGCAGAATTGCAGGAAACCGATTTCAGGAGGTAGACTGGAATTGCATTGGAAGCATAGGAAAAGAGGCAGAACGTCCACAATGATGCACTTGGCCAAAAAGGGCGTATGCGTTTTTTCCTGAATATATTCAGGAAAAAACGCATACGCTCTTTTTGGCCAACCAAGCAAGCTTGCAAAGGAAATCTGCACTACAATGAAGTCTCACTTCTCCCCGGTCAAAAGGGCCATCTGAAAAAAGTGTAAAATCCAGAAAAGCAGGATAGGCCATGGAGAACTGGGAGCCGTGTTATGCTGATGGGCGGGATGTAAATTGCCAACAGACACTCGGGAGAAGTGTATGGTGTTTCCTGAAACATCTATACAACAAAGCAACAGAGCCTAGGGCACTTCCACTTATGGTCCTATAGCTTAGGGAAATTAAAATCAAAAAGACACAGCCACCCCAAAGTTTGGGACGCCTCTGTTTACAAGAACCTCGTTTACCGTACAAGTTCAATATCACAGAAAGTGAAAAATGGATAAAGAACTTGTGGTACTTACGTACAATGCAGTATCACTCAGCAATGAAATCTATGTCATCAGGCCCGTAGCAGCATAATGAGTGGATTCAGGTACGATGATTCTAACTGAAATAAGTCACACAGAAAAACAAACATCATAAGATATCAGTAATACACGGAATGTAAACGTGGCTACATAGGAACTGAATTCCAAAACAGAACAGGGTCTCAAATTTAGAAAACCAACTTATGCTTGCTTAAGGGGAAAGGTGAGTTGGGGTGCTGCATAAAACCAGAGATTGAAATGAGCACAGATAAAGTTCCTTAAGCCAAATATTGAATAGACAAGAGCTACTCCTGGCTCAACGAAATGGACTCAACACCGCATATTAAATGCCTAAGAATGTACCTAACTAGTAAGTATCTTAAAACTTATGGATTGCTATGTCTCCGAAAGAGAATCAAGCATGTGTACAGGGGCATAAACGCAGCAGTGATAGGATTGGAGAGGTTCGGTGAGCAAATGAAGACCCTTTGAAGTCATATTGCATGGTACCCATTCCACGGGTCTCAACTCTCCAGGTTTAAGGTATTCTTCCTTCAGCTAAAACATGCATGTGGAACCTAGAGTATGATCAACCATGTGATCGGGAGACGTGTTCAAATATGTCTCAGTTTTCGTACCCTGGTACTCGGGTGCAACATTCCAGACGCTTTACTAACACTCTCCCGACTTGGAGAGTCAGTCCCTTTAACCTCCTGTTTGGCCCAGTTTGCAATTTCTGTGGAAGATGAACAAGAAAGGCGAGAACCAATGAGAGACTAGCTGGAGGTGTCTGGACGGACAAATTTAACTCTCATTTCCCACCAGGAAGAGGAAATAACCAAAGGCTCAGCGTGCCGTGCCGGAACCAGATTAGGGCCTGAAGCCATCCTGCGGTGTTGCGGCCAGGTCACAAGAAAGCGAGTTGAAGAAAGGAGCTCAGGGGCACTGTAATTCACAAACCTGCAGAGTTATAAATGACAGCTATCGTCCAAAAATATACTGAAGTAAGGCTGCCAAGAGGACTTGAAAGCGGGGCAGAATTGCAGGAAACCGATTTCAGGAGGTAGACTGGAATTGCATTGAAAGCATAGGAAAAGAGGCAGAACGTCCACAATGATGCACTTGGCCAAAAAGGGCGTATGTGTTTTTTCCTGAATATATTCAGGAAAAAACGCATACGCCCTTTTTGGCCAACCAAGCAAGCTTGCAAAGGAAATCTGCACTACAATGAAGTCTCACTTCCCCCCGGTCAAAAGGGCCATCTGAAAAAAGTGTAAAATCCAGAAAGGCAGGACAGGCCATGGAGAACTGGGAGCCTTGTTATGCTGATGGGCGGGATGTAAATTGCCAACAGCCACTCGGGAGAAGTGTATGGTGTTTCCTGAAACATCTAAAAAACAAAGCAACAGAGCCTAGGGCACTTCCACTTATGGTCCTATAGCTTAGGGAAATTAAAATCAAAAAGACACAGCCACCCCAAAGTTTGGGACGCCTCTGTTTACAAGAACCTCGTTTACAGTACAAGTTCAACATCGCAGAAAGTGAAAAATGGATACAGAACATGTGGTATTTACTTACAAAGCAATATCACTCAGCAATGAAATCTATGTCATCAGGCCCTTAGCAGCACAATGAGTGGATTCAGGTATGATGATTCTAATTGAAATAAGTCACACAGAAAAAGAAACATCATAAGATATCAGTAATACACGGAATGTAAACTTGGCTACACAGGAACTGAATTACAGAACAGAACAGGGTCTCAAATTTAGAAAACCAACTTATGCTTGCTTAAGGGGAAAGGTGAGTTGGGGTGCTGCATAAAACCAGAGATTGAAATGAGCACAGATAAAGTTCCTTAAGCCAAATATGGAATAGACAAGAGCTACTCCTTGCTCAACGAAATGGACTCAACACCGCATATTAAACGCCTAAGAATGTACCTGACTAGTAAGTATCTTAAAACCTATGGATTGCTATGTCTCCGAAAGAGAATCAAGCATGTGTACAGGGGCATAAACGCAGCAGTGATAGGATTGGAGAGGTTCGGTGAACAAATGAAGACCCTTTGAAGTCATATTGCATGGTACCCATTCCACGGGTCTCAACTCTCCAGGTTTAAGGTATTCTTCCTTCAGCTAAAACATGCATGTGGAACCCAGAGTATGATCAACCGTGTGAACGGGAGACGTGTTCAAATATGTCTCAGTTTTCGTACCCTGGTACTCGGGTGCAACATTCCAGACACTTTACTAACACTCTCCCGACTTGGAGAGTCAGTCCCTTTAACCTCCTGCTTGGCCCAGTTTGCAATTTCTGTGGAAGATGAACAGGAATAGCGAGAACCAATGAGAGACTAGCTGGAGGTGTCTGGACGGGCAAATTTAACTCTCATTTCCCACCAGGAAGAGGAAATAACCAAAGGCTCAGCGTGCCGTGCCGGAACCAGATTAGGGCCTGAAGCCATCCTGCGGTGTTGCGGCCAGCTCACAAGAAAGCGAGTTGAACAAAGGAGCTCAGGGGCACTGTAATTCACAAACCTGCAGAGTTATAAATGACAGCTATCGTCCAAAAATATACTGAAGTAAGGCTGCCAAGAGGACTTGAAAGCGGGGCAGAATTGCAGGAAACCGATTTCAGGAGGTAGACTGGAATTGCATTGAAAGCATAGGAAAAGAGGCAGAACGTCCACAATGATGCACTTGGCCAAAAAGGGCGTATGCGTTTTTTCCTGAATATATTCAGGAAAAAACGCATACGCCCTTTTTGGCCAACCAAGCAAGCTTGCAAAGGAAATCTGCACTACAATGAAGTCTCACTTCTCCCCGGTCAAAAGGGCCATCTGAAAAAAGTGTAAAATCCAGAAAAGCAGGATAGGCCATGGAGAACTGGGAGCCGTGTTATGCTGATGGGCGGGATGTAAATTGCCAACAGACACTCGGGAGAAGTGTATGGTGTTTCCTGAAACATCTATACAACAAAGCAACAGAGCCTAGGGCACTTCCACTTATGGTCCTATAGCTTAGGGAAATTAAAATCAAAAAGACACAGCCACGCCAAAGTTTGGGACGCCTCTGTTTACAAGAACCTCGTTTACAGTACGAGTTCAATATCACAGAAAGTGAAAAATGGATAAAGAACTTGTGGTACTTACGTACAATGCAGTATCACTCAGCAATGAAATCTATGTCATCAGGCCCGTAGCAGCATAATGAGTGGATTCAGGTACGATGATTCTAACTGAAATAAGTCACACAGAAAAACAAACATCATAAGATATCAGTAATACACGGAATGTAAACGTGGCTACATAGGAACTGAATTCCAAAACAGAACAGGGTCTCAAATTTAGAAAACCAACTTATGCTTGCTTAAGGGGAAAGGTGAGTTGGGGTGCTGCATAAAACCAGAGATTGAAATGAGCACAGATAAAGTTCCTTAAGCCAAATATTGAATAGACAAGAGCTACTCCTTGCTCAACGAAATGGACTCAACACCCCATATTAAACGCCTAAGAATGTACCTGACTAGTAAGTATCTTAAAACCTATGGATTGCTATGTCTCCAAAAGAGAATCAAGCGTGTGTACAGGGGCATAAACGCAGCAGTGATAGGATTGGAGAGGTTCGGTGAGCAAATGAAGACCCTTTGAAGTCATATTGCATGGTACCCATTCCACGGGTCTCAACTCTCCAGGTTTAAGGTATTCTTCCTTCAGCTAAAACATGCATGTGGAACCCAGAGTATGATCAACCATGTGAACGGGAGACGTGTTCAAATATGTCTCAGTTTTCCTCCCCTGGTACTCGGGTGCAACATTCCAGATGCTTTACTAACACTCTCCCCACTTGGAGAGTCAGCGCCTTTAACCTCCTGTTTGGCCCAGTTTGCAATTTCTGCGGAAGATGAACAGGAATAGGGAGAACCAATGAGAGACTAGCTGGAGGTGTCTGGACGGGCAAATTTAACTCTCATTTCCCACCAGGAAGAGGAAATAACCAAAGGCTCAGCGTGCCGTGCCGGAACCAGATTAGGGCCTGAAGCCATCCTGCGGTGTTGCGGCCAGGTCACAAGAAAGCGAGTTGAAGAAAGGAGCTCAGGGGCACTGTAATTCACAAACCTGCAGAGTTATAAATGACAGCTATCGTCCAAAAATATACTGAAGTAAGGCTGCCAAGAGGACTTGAAAGCGGGGCAGAATTGCAGGAAACCGATTTCAGGAGGTAGACTGGAATTGCATTGAAAGCATAGGAAAAGAGGCAGAACGTCCACAATGATGCACTTGGCCAAAAAGGGCGTATGCGTTTTTTCCTGAATATATTCAGGATAAAACGCATACGCCCTTTTTGGCCAACCAAGCAAGCTTGCAAAGGAAATCTGCACTACAATGAAGTCTCACTTCCCCCCGGTCAAAAGGGCCATCTGAAAAAAGTGTAAAATCCAGAAAGGCAGGACAGGCCATGGAGAACTGGGAGCCTTGTTATGCTGATGGGCGGGATGTAAATTGCCAACAGCCACTCCGGAGAAGTGTATGGTTTTTCCTGAAACATCTAAAAAACAAAGCAACAGAGCCTAGGGCACTTCCACTTATGGTCCTATAGCTTAGGGAAATTAAAATCAAAAAGACACAGCCACCCCAAAGTTTGGGACGCCTCTGTTTACAAGAACCTCGTTTACAGTACAAGTTCAACATCGCAGAAAGTGAAAAATGGATAAAGAACATGTGGTATTTACTTACAAAGCAATATCACTCAGCAATGAAATCTATGTCATCAGGCCCTTAGCAGCACAATGAGTGGATTCAGGTATGATGATTCTAACTGAAATAAGTCACACAGAAAAAGAAACATCATAAGATATCAGTAATACACGGAATGTAAACTTGGCTACACAGGAACTGAATTACAGAACAGAACAAGGCCTCAAATTTAGAAAACCAACTTATGCTTGCTTAAGGGGAAAGGTGAGTTGGGGTGCTGCATAAAACCACAGATTGAAATGAGCACAGATAAAGTTCCTTAAGCCAAATATGGAATAGACAAGAGCTACTCCTTGCTCAACGAAATGGACTGAACACCGCATATTAAACGCCTAAGAATGTACCTGACTAGTAAGTATCTTAAAACCTATGGATTGCTATGTCTCCGAAAGAGAATCAAGCATGTGTACAGGCGCATAAACGCAGCAGTGATAGGATTGGAGAGGTTCGGTGAACAAATGAAGACCCTTTGAAGTCATATTGCATGGTACCCATTCCACGGGTCTCAACTCTCCAGGTTTAAGGTATTCTTCCTTCAGCTAAAACATGCATGTGGAACCCAGAGTATGACCAACCGTGTGAACGGGAGACGTGTTCAAATATGTCTCAGTTTTCGTACCCTGGTACTCGGGTGCAACATTCCAGACGCTTTACTAACACTCTCCCCACTTGGAGAGTCAGCGCCTTTAACCTCCTGTTTGGCCCAGTTTGCAATTTCTGCGGAAGATGAACAGGAATAGGGAGAACCAATGAGAGACTAGCTGGAGGTGTCTGGACGGGCAAATTTAACTCTCATTTCCCACCAGGAAGAGGAAATAACCAAAGGCTCAGCGTGCCGTGCCAGAACCAGATTAGGGCCTGAAGCCATCCTGCGGTGTTGCGGCCAGGTCACAAGAAAGCAAGTTGAAGAAAGGAGCTCAGGGGCACTGTAATTCACAAACCTGCAGAGTTATAAATGACAGCTATCGTCCAAAAATATACTGAAGTAAGGCTGCCAAGAGGACTTGAAAGCGGGGCAGAATTGCAGGAAACCGATTTCAGGAGGTAGACTGGAATTGCATTGAAAGCATAGGAAAAGAGGCAGAACGTCCACAATGATGCACTTGGCCAAAAAGGGCGTATGCGTTTTTTCCTGAATATATTCAGGATAAAACGCATACGCCCTTTTTGGTCAACCAAGCAAGCTTGCAAAGGAAATCTGCACTACAATGAAGTCTCACTTCCCCCCGGTCAAAAGGGCCATCTGAAAAAAGTGTAAAATCCAGAAAGGCAGGACAGGCCATGGAGAACTGGGAGCCTTGTTATGCTGATGGGCGGGATGTAAATTGCCAACAGCCACTCCGGAGAAGTGTATGGTTTTTCCTGAAACATCTAAAAAACAAAGCAACAGAGCCTAGGGCACTTCCACTTATGGTCCTATAGCTTAGGGAAATTAAAATCAAAAAGACACAGCCACCCCAAAGTTTGGGACGCCTCTGTTTACAAGAACCTCGTTTACAGTACAAGTTCAACATCGCAGAAAGTGAAAAATGGATAAAGAACATGTGGTATTTACTTACAAAGCAATATCACTCAGCAATGAAATCTATGTCATCAGGCCCTTAGCAGCACAATGAGTGGATTCAGGTATGATGATTCTAACTGAAATAAGTCACACAGAAAAAGAAACATCATAAGATATCAGTAATACACGGAATGTAAACTTGGCTACACAGGAACTGAATTACAGAACAGAACAGGGCCTCAAATTTAGAAAACCAACTTATGCTTGCTTAAGGGGAAAGGTGAGTTGGGGTGCTGCATAAAACCAGAGATTGAAACGAGCACAGCTAAAGTTCCTTAAGCCAAATATGGAATAGACAAGAGCTACTCCTTGCTCAACGAAATGGACTGAACACCGCATATTAAACGCCTAAGAATGTACCTGACTAGTAAGTATCTTAAAACCTATGGATTGCTATGTCTCCGAAAGAGTATCAAGCATGTGTACAGGCGCATAAACGCAGCAGTGATAGGATTGGAGAGGTTCGGTGAACAAATGAAGACCCTTTGAAGTCATATTGCATGGTACCCATTCCACGGGTCTCAACTCTCCAGGTTTAAGGTATTCTTCCTTCAGCTAAAACATGCATGTGGAACCCAGAGTATGACCAACCGTGTGAACGGGAGACGTGTTCAAATATGTCTCAGTTTTCGTACCCTGGTACTCGGGTGCAACATTCCAGACGCTTTACTAACACTCTCCCCACTTGGAGAGTCAGCGCCTTTAACCTCCTGTTTGGCCCAGTTTGCAATTTCTGCGGAAGATGAACAGGAATAGGGAGAACCAATGAGAGACTAGCTGGAGGTGTCTGGACGGGCAAATTTAACTCTCATTTCCCACCAGGAAGAGGAAATAACCAAAGGCTCAGCGTGCCGTGCCAGAACCAGATTAGGGCCTGAAGCCATCCTGCGGTGTTGCGGCCAGGTCACAAGAAAGCGAGTTGAAGAAAGGAGCTCAGGGGCACTGTAATTCACAAACCTGCAGAGTTATAAATGACAGGTATCGTCCAAAAATATACTGAAGTAAGGCTGCCAAGAGGACTTGAAAGCGGGGCAGAATTGCAGGAAACCGATTTCAGGAGGTAGACTGGAATTGCATTGAAAGCATAGGAAAAGAGGCAGAACGTCCACAATGATGCACTTGGCCAAAAAGGGCGTATGCGTTTTTTCCTGAATATATTCAGGAAAAAACGCATACGCCCTTTTTGGCCAACCAAGCAAGCTTGCAAAGGAAATCTGCACTACAATGAAGTCTCACTTCCCCCCGGTCAAAAGGGCCATCTGAAAAAAGTGTAAAATCCAGAAAGGCAGGACAGTCCATGGAGAACTGGGAGCCTTGTTATGCTGATGGGCGGGATGTAAATTGCCAACAGCCACTCGGGAGAAGTGTATGGTTTTTCCTGAAACATCTAAAAAACAAAGCAACAGAGCCTAGGGCACTTCCACTTATGGTCCTATAGTTTAGGGAAATTAAAATCAAAAAGACACAGCCACCCCAAAGTTTGGGACGCCTCTGTTTACAAGAACCTCGTTTACAGTACAAGTTCAACATCGCAGAAAGTGAAAAATGGATAAAGAACATGTGGTATTTACTTACAAAGCAATATCACTCAGCAATGAAATCTATGTCATCAGGCCCTTAGCAGCACAATGAGTGGATTCAGGTATGATGATTCTAACTGAAATAAGTCACACAGAAAAAGAAACATCATAAGATATCAGTAATACACGGAATGTAAACTTGGTTACACAGGAACTGAATTACAGAACAGAACAGAGTCTCAAATTTAGAAAACCAACTTATGCTTGCTTAAGGGGAAAGGTGAGTTGGGGTGCTGCATAAAACCACAGATTGAAATGAGCACAGATAAAGTTCCTTAAGCCAAATATGGAATAGACAAGAGCTACTCCTTGCTCAACGAAATGGACTGAACACCGCATATTAAACGCCTAAGAATGTACCTGACTAGTAAGTATCTTAAAACCTATGGATTGCTATGTCTCCGAAAGAGAATCAAGCATGTGTACAGGGGCATAAACGCAGCAGTGATAGGATTGGAGAGGTTCGGTGAACAAATGAAGACCCTTTGAAGTCATATTGCATGGTACCCATTCCACGGGTCTCAACTCTCCAGGTTTAAGGTATTCTTCCTTCAGCTAAAACATGCATGTGGAACCCAGAGTATGATCAACCGTGTGAACGGGAGACGTGTTCAAATATGTCTCAGTTTTCGTACCCTGGTACTCGGGTGCAACATTCCAGACACTTTACTAACACTCTCCCGACTTGGAGAGTCAGTCCCTTTAACCTCCTGCTTGGCCCAGTTTGCAATTTCTGTGGAAGATGAACAGGAATAGCGAGAACCAATGAGAGACTAGCTGGAGGTGTCTGGACGGGCAAATTTAACTCTCATTTCCCACCAGGAAGAGGAAATAACCAAAGGCTCAGCGTGCCGTGCCGGAACCAGATTAGGGCCTGAAGCCATCCTGCGGTGTTGCGGCCAGGTCACAAGAAAGCGAGTTGAAGAAAGGAGCTCAGGGGCACTGTAATTCACAAACCTGCAGAGTTATAAATGACAGCTATCGTCCAAAAATATACTGAAGTAAGGCTGCCAAGAGGACTTGAAAACGGGGCAGAATTGCAGGAAACCGATTTCAGGAGGTAGACTGGAATTGCATTGAAAGCATAGGAAAAGAGGCAGAACGTCCACAATGATGCAATTGGCCAAAAAGGGCGTATGCGTTTTTTCCTGAATATATTCAGGAAAAAACGCATACGCCCTTTTTGGCCAACCAAGCAAACTTTCAAAGGAAATCTGCACTACAATGAAGTCTCACTTCCCCCCGGTCAAAAGGGCCATCTGAAAAAAGTGTAAAATCCAGAAAGGCAGGACAGGCCATGGAGAACTGGGAGCCTTGTTATGCTGATGGGCGGGATGTAAATTGCCAACAGCCACTCGGGAGAAGTGTATGGTGTTTCCTGAAACATCTAAAAAACAAAGCAACAGAGCCTAGGGCACTTCCACTTATGGTCCTATAGCTTAGGGAAATTAAAATCAAAAAGACACAGCCACCTCAAAGTTTGGGACGCCTCTGTTTACAAGAACCTCGTTTACAGTACAAGTTCAACATCGCAGAAAGTGAAAAATGGATAAAGAACATGTGGTATTTACTTACAAAGCAATATCACTCAGCAATGAAATCTATGTCATCAGGCCCTTAGCAGCACAATGAGTGG
The DNA here is from genome assembly GCF_963455315.2 of Globicephala melas. NCBI lineage: Eukaryota > Metazoa > Chordata > Mammalia > Artiodactyla > Delphinidae > Globicephala > Globicephala melas. Next base: position 372,325 of record NW_027207339.1, read on the forward strand.
ATTCAGGTATGATGATTCTAACTGAAATAAGTCACACAGAAAAAGAAACATCATAAGATATCAGTAATACACGGAATGTAAACTTGGCTACACAGGAACTGAATTACAGAACAGAACAGGGTCTCAAATTTAGAAAACCAACTTATGCTTGCTTAAGGGGAAAGGTGAGTTGGGGTGCTGCATAAAACCAGAGATTGAAATGAGCACAGATAAAGTTCCTTAAGCCAAATATGGAATAGACAAGAGCTACTCCTGGCTCAACGAAATGGACTCAACACCGCATATTAAATGCCTAAGAATGTACCTAACTAGTAAGTATCTTAAAACTTATGGATTGCTATGTCTCCGAAAGAGAATCAAGCATGTGTACAGGGGCATAAACGCAGCAGTGATAGGATTGGAGAGGTTCGGTGAGCAAATGAAGACCCTTTGAAGTCATATTGCATGGTACCCATTCCACGGGTCTCAACTCTCCAGGTTTAAGGTATTCTTCCTTCAGCTAAAACATGCATGTGGAACCTAGAGTATGATCAACCATGTGATCGGGAGACGTGTTCAAATATGTCTCAGTTTTCATACCCTGGTACTCGGGTGCAACATTCCAGACGCTTTACTAACACTCTCCCGACTTGGAGAGTCAGTCCCTTTAACCTCCTGTTTGGCCCAGTTTGCAATTTCTGTGGAAGATGAACAAGAAAGGCGAGAACCAATGAGAGACTAGCTGGAGGTGTCTGAACGGACAAATTTAACTCTCATTTCCCACCAGGAAGAGGAAATAACCAAAGGCTCAGCGTGCCGTGCCGGAACCAGATTAGGGCCTGAAGCCATCCTGCGGTGTTGCGGCCAGGTCACAAGAAAGCGAGTTGAAGAAAGGAGCTCAGGGGCACTGTAATTCACAAACCTGCAGAGTTATAAATGACAGCTATCGTCCAAAAATATACTGAAGTAAGGCTGCCAAGAGGACTTGAAAGCGGGGCAGAATTGCAGGAAACCGATTTCAGGAGGTAGACTGGAATTGCATTGAAAGCATAGGAAAAGAGGCAGAACGTCCACAATGATGCACTTGGCCAAAAAGGGCGTATGTGTTTTTTCCTGAATATATTCAGGAAAAAACGCATACGCCCTTTTTGGCCAACCAAGCAAGCTTGCAAAGGAAATCTGCACTACAATGAAGTCTCACTTCCCCCGGTCAAAAGGGCCATCTGAAAAAAGTGTAAAATCCAGAAAGGCAGGACAGGCCATGGAGAACTGGGAGCCTTGTTATGCTGATGGGCGGGATGTAAATTGCCAACAGCCACTCGGGAGAAGTGTATGGTGTTTCCTGAAACATCTAAAAAACAAAGCAACAGAGCCTAGGGCACTTCCACTTATGGTCCTATAGCTTCGGGAAATTAAAATCAAAAAGACACAGCCACCCCAAAGTTTGGGACGCCTCTGTTTACAAGAACCTCGTTTACAGTACAAGTTCAACATCGCAGAAAGTGAAAAATGGATACAGAACATGTGGTATTTACTTACAAAGCAATATCACTCAGCAATGAAATCTATGTCATCAGGCCCTTAGCAGCACAATGAGTGGATTCAGGTATGATGATTCTAATTGAAATAAGTCACACAGAAAAAGAAACATCATAAGATATCAGTAATACACGGAATGTAAACTTGGCTACACAGGAACTGAATTACAGAACAGAACAGGGTCTCAAATTTAGAAAACCAACTTATGCTTGCTTAAGGGGAAAGGTGAGTTGGGGTGCTGCATAAAACCAGAGATTGAAATGAGCACAGATAAAGTTCCTTAAGCCAAATATGGAATAGACAAGAGCTACTCCTTGCTCAACGAAATGGACTCAACACCGCATATTAAACGCCTAAGAATGTACCTGACTAGTAAGTATCTTAAAACCTATGGATTGCTATGTCTCCGAAAGAGAATCAAGCATGTGTACAGGGGCATAAACGCAGCAGTGATAGGATTGGAGAGGTTCGGTGAACAAATGAAGACCCTTTGAAGTCATATTGCATGGTACCGATTCCACGGGTCTCAACTCTCCAGGTTTAAGGTATTCTTCCTTCAGCTAAAACATGCATGTGGAACCCAGAGTATGATCAACCATGTGAACGGGAGACGTGTTCAAATATGTCTCAGTTTTCGTACCCTGGTACTCGGGTGCAACATTCCAGACACTTTACTAACACTCTCCCGACTTGGAGAGTCAGTCTCTTTAACCTCCTGCTTGGCCCAGTTTGCAATTTCTGTGGAAGATGAACAGGAATAGCGAGAACCAATGAGAGACTAGCTGGAGGTGTCTGGACGGGCAAATTTAACTCTCATTTCCCACCAGGAAGAGGAAATAACCAAAGGCTCAGCGTGCCGTGCCGGAACCAGATTAGGGCCTGAAGCCATCCTGCGGTGTTGCGGCCAGCTCACAAGAAAGCGAGTTGAACAAAGGAGCTCAGGGGCACTGTAATTCACAAACCTGCAGAGTTATAAATGACAGCTATCGTCCAAAAATATACTGAAGTAAGGCTGCCAAGAGGACTTGAAAGCGGGGCAGAATTGCAGGAAACCGATTTCAGGAGGTAGACTGGAATTGCATTGGAAGCATAGGAAAAGAGGCAGAACGTCCACAATGATGCACTTGGCCAAAAAGGGCGTATGCGTTTTTTCCTGAATATATTCAGGAAAAAACGCATACGCTCTTTTTGGCCAACCAAGCAAGCTTGCAAAGGAAATCTGCACTACAATGAAGTCTCACTTCTCCCCGGTCAAAAGGGCCATCTGAAAAAAGTGTAAAATCCAGAAAAGCAGGATAGGCCATGGAGAACTGGGAGCCGTGTTATGCTGATGGGCGGGATGTAAATTGCCAACAGACACTCGGGAGAAGTGTATGGTGTTTCCTGAAACATCTATACAACAAAGCAACAGAGCCTAGGGCACTTCCACTTATGGTCCTATAGCTTAGGGAAATTAAAATCAAAAAGACACAGCCACCCCAAAGTTTGGGACGCCTCTGTTTACAAGAACCTCGTTTACCGTACAAGTTCAATATCACAGAAAGTGAAAAATGGATAAAGAACTTGTGGTACTTACGTACAATGCAGTATCACTCAGCAATGAAATCTATGTCATCAGGCCCGTAGCAGCATAATGAGTGGATTCAGGTACGATGATTCTAACTGAAATAAGTCACACAGAAAAACAAACATCATAAGATATCAGTAATACACGGAATGTAAACGTGGCTACATAGGAACTGAATTCCAAAACAGAACAGGGTCTCAAATTTAGAAAACCAACTTATGCTTGCTTAAGGGGAAAGGTGAGTTGGGGTGCTGCATAAAACCAGAGATTGAAATGAGCACAGATAAAGTTCCTTAAGCCAAATATTGAATAGACAAGAGCTACTCCTGGCTCAACGAAATGGACTCAACACCGCATATTAAATGCCTAAGAATGTACCTAACTAGTAAGTATCTTAAAACTTATGGATTGCTATGTCTCCGAAAGAGAATCAAGCATGTGTACAGGGGCATAAACGCAGCAGTGATAGGATTGGAGAGGTTCGGTGAGCAAATGAAGACCCTTTGAAGTCATATTGCATGGTACCCATTCCACGGGTCTCAACTCTCCAGGTTTAAGGTATTCTTCCTTCAGCTAAAACATGCATGTGGAACCTAGAGTATGATCAACCATGTGATCGGGAGACGTGTTCAAATATGTCTCAGTTTTCGTACCCTGGTACTCGGGTGCAACATTCCAGACGCTTTACTAACACTCTCCCGACTTGGAGAGTCAGTCCCTTTAACCTCCTGTTTGGCCCAGTTTGCAATTTCTGTGGAAGATGAACAAGAAAGGCGAGAACCAATGAGAGACTAGCTGGAGGTGTCTGGACGGACAAATTTAACTCTCATTTCCCACCAGGAAGAGGAAATAACCAAAGGCTCAGCGTGCCGTGCCGGAACCAGATTAGGGCCTGAAGCCATCCTGCGGTGTTGCGGCCAGGTCACAAGAAAGCGAGTTGAAGAAAGGAGCTCAGGGGCACTGTAATTCACAAACCTGCAGAGTTATAAATGACAGCTATCGTCCAAAAATATACTGAAGTAAGGCTGCCAAGAGGACTTGAAAGCGGGGCAGAATTGCAGGAAACCGATTTCAGGAGGTAGACTGGAATTGCATTGAAAGCATAGGAAAAGAGGCAGAACGTCCACAATGATGCACTTGGCCAAAAAGGGCGTATGTGTTTTTTCCTGAATATATTCAGGAAAAAACGCATACGCCCTTTTTGGCCAACCAAGCAAGCTTGCAAAGGAAATCTGCACTACAATGAAGTCTCACTTCCCCCCGGTCAAAAGGGCCATCTGAAAAAAGTGTAAAATCCAGAAAGGCAGGACAGGCCATGGAGAACTGGGAGCCTTGTTATGCTGATGGGCGGGATGTAAATTGCCAACAGCCACTCGGGAGAAGTGTATGGTGTTTCCTGAAACATCTAAAAAACAAAGCAACAGAGCCTAGGGCACTTCCACTTATGGTCCTATAGCTTAGGGAAATTAAAATCAAAAAGACACAGCCACCCCAAAGTTTGGGACGCCTCTGTTTACAAGAACCTCGTTTACAGTACAAGTTCAACATCGCAGAAAGTGAAAAATGGATACAGAACATGTGGTATTTACTTACAAAGCAATATCACTCAGCAATGAAATCTATGTCATCAGGCCCTTAGCAGCACAATGAGTGGATTCAGGTATGATGATTCTAATTGAAATAAGTCACACAGAAAAAGAAACATCATAAGATATCAGTAATACACGGAATGTAAACTTGGCTACACAGGAACTGAATTACAGAACAGAACAGGGTCTCAAATTTAGAAAACCAACTTATGCTTGCTTAAGGGGAAAGGTGAGTTGGGGTGCTGCATAAAACCAGAGATTGAAATGAGCACAGATAAAGTTCCTTAAGCCAAATATGGAATAGACAAGAGCTACTCCTTGCTCAACGAAATGGACTCAACACCGCATATTAAACGCCTAAGAATGTACCTGACTAGTAAGTATCTTAAAACCTATGGATTGCTATGTCTCCGAAAGAGAATCAAGCATGTGTACAGGGGCATAAACGCAGCAGTGATAGGATTGGAGAGGTTCGGTGAACAAATGAAGACCCTTTGAAGTCATATTGCATGGTACCCATTCCACGGGTCTCAACTCTCCAGGTTTAAGGTATTCTTCCTTCAGCTAAAACATGCATGTGGAACCCAGAGTATGATCAACCGTGTGAACGGGAGACGTGTTCAAATATGTCTCAGTTTTCGTACCCTGGTACTCGGGTGCAACATTCCAGACACTTTACTAACACTCTCCCGACTTGGAGAGTCAGTCCCTTTAACCTCCTGCTTGGCCCAGTTTGCAATTTCTGTGGAAGATGAACAGGAATAGCGAGAACCAATGAGAGACTAGCTGGAGGTGTCTGGACGGGCAAATTTAACTCTCATTTCCCACCAGGAAGAGGAAATAACCAAAGGCTCAGCGTGCCGTGCCGGAACCAGATTAGGGCCTGAAGCCATCCTGCGGTGTTGCGGCCAGCTCACAAGAAAGCGAGTTGAACAAAGGAGCTCAGGGGCACTGTAATTCACAAACCTGCAGAGTTATAAATGACAGCTATCGTCCAAAAATATACTGAAGTAAGGCTGCCAAGAGGACTTGAAAGCGGGGCAGAATTGCAGGAAACCGATTTCAGGAGGTAGACTGGAATTGCATTGAAAGCATAGGAAAAGAGGCAGAACGTCCACAATGATGCACTTGGCCAAAAAGGGCGTATGCGTTTTTTCCTGAATATATTCAGGAAAAAACGCATACGCCCTTTTTGGCCAACCAAGCAAGCTTGCAAAGGAAATCTGCACTACAATGAAGTCTCACTTCTCCCCGGTCAAAAGGGCCATCTGAAAAAAGTGTAAAATCCAGAAAAGCAGGATAGGCCATGGAGAACTGGGAGCCGTGTTATGCTGATGGGCGGGATGTAAATTGCCAACAGACACTCGGGAGAAGTGTATGGTGTTTCCTGAAACATCTATACAACAAAGCAACAGAGCCTAGGGCACTTCCACTTATGGTCCTATAGCTTAGGGAAATTAAAATCAAAAAGACACAGCCACGCCAAAGTTTGGGACGCCTCTGTTTACAAGAACCTCGTTTACAGTACGAGTTCAATATCACAGAAAGTGAAAAATGGATAAAGAACTTGTGGTACTTACGTACAATGCAGTATCACTCAGCAATGAAATCTATGTCATCAGGCCCGTAGCAGCATAATGAGTGGATTCAGGTACGATGATTCTAACTGAAATAAGTCACACAGAAAAACAAACATCATAAGATATCAGTAATACACGGAATGTAAACGTGGCTACATAGGAACTGAATTCCAAAACAGAACAGGGTCTCAAATTTAGAAAACCAACTTATGCTTGCTTAAGGGGAAAGGTGAGTTGGGGTGCTGCATAAAACCAGAGATTGAAATGAGCACAGATAAAGTTCCTTAAGCCAAATATTGAATAGACAAGAGCTACTCCTTGCTCAACGAAATGGACTCAACACCCCATATTAAACGCCTAAGAATGTACCTGACTAGTAAGTATCTTAAAACCTATGGATTGCTATGTCTCCAAAAGAGAATCAAGCGTGTGTACAGGGGCATAAACGCAGCAGTGATAGGATTGGAGAGGTTCGGTGAGCAAATGAAGACCCTTTGAAGTCATATTGCATGGTACCCATTCCACGGGTCTCAACTCTCCAGGTTTAAGGTATTCTTCCTTCAGCTAAAACATGCATGTGGAACCCAGAGTATGATCAACCATGTGAACGGGAGACGTGTTCAAATATGTCTCAGTTTTCCTCCCCTGGTACTCGGGTGCAACATTCCAGATGCTTTACTAACACTCTCCCCACTTGGAGAGTCAGCGCCTTTAACCTCCTGTTTGGCCCAGTTTGCAATTTCTGCGGAAGATGAACAGGAATAGGGAGAACCAATGAGAGACTAGCTGGAGGTGTCTGGACGGGCAAATTTAACTCTCATTTCCCACCAGGAAGAGGAAATAACCAAAGGCTCAGCGTGCCGTGCCGGAACCAGATTAGGGCCTGAAGCCATCCTGCGGTGTTGCGGCCAGGTCACAAGAAAGCGAGTTGAAGAAAGGAGCTCAGGGGCACTGTAATTCACAAACCTGCAGAGTTATAAATGACAGCTATCGTCCAAAAATATACTGAAGTAAGGCTGCCAAGAGGACTTGAAAGCGGGGCAGAATTGCAGGAAACCGATTTCAGGAGGTAGACTGGAATTGCATTGAAAGCATAGGAAAAGAGGCAGAACGTCCACAATGATGCACTTGGCCAAAAAGGGCGTATGCGTTTTTTCCTGAATATATTCAGGATAAAACGCATACGCCCTTTTTGGCCAACCAAGCAAGCTTGCAAAGGAAATCTGCACTACAATGAAGTCTCACTTCCCCCCGGTCAAAAGGGCCATCTGAAAAAAGTGTAAAATCCAGAAAGGCAGGACAGGCCATGGAGAACTGGGAGCCTTGTTATGCTGATGGGCGGGATGTAAATTGCCAACAGCCACTCCGGAGAAGTGTATGGTTTTTCCTGAAACATCTAAAAAACAAAGCAACAGAGCCTAGGGCACTTCCACTTATGGTCCTATAGCTTAGGGAAATTAAAATCAAAAAGACACAGCCACCCCAAAGTTTGGGACGCCTCTGTTTACAAGAACCTCGTTTACAGTACAAGTTCAACATCGCAGAAAGTGAAAAATGGATAAAGAACATGTGGTATTTACTTACAAAGCAATATCACTCAGCAATGAAATCTATGTCATCAGGCCCTTAGCAGCACAATGAGTGGATTCAGGTATGATGATTCTAACTGAAATAAGTCACACAGAAAAAGAAACATCATAAGATATCAGTAATACACGGAATGTAAACTTGGCTACACAGGAACTGAATTACAGAACAGAACAAGGCCTCAAATTTAGAAAACCAACTTATGCTTGCTTAAGGGGAAAGGTGAGTTGGGGTGCTGCATAAAACCACAGATTGAAATGAGCACAGATAAAGTTCCTTAAGCCAAATATGGAATAGACAAGAGCTACTCCTTGCTCAACGAAATGGACTGAACACCGCATATTAAACGCCTAAGAATGTACCTGACTAGTAAGTATCTTAAAACCTATGGATTGCTATGTCTCCGAAAGAGAATCAAGCATGTGTACAGGCGCATAAACGCAGCAGTGATAGGATTGGAGAGGTTCGGTGAACAAATGAAGACCCTTTGAAGTCATATTGCATGGTACCCATTCCACGGGTCTCAAATCTCCAGGTTTAAGGTATTCTTCCTTCAGCTAAAACATGCATGTGGAACCCAGAGTATGACCAACCGTGTGAACGGGAGACGTGTTCAAATATGTCTCAGTTTTCGTACCCTGGTACTCGGGTGCAACATTCCAGACGCTTTACTAACACTCTCCCCACTTGGAGAGTCAGCGCCTTTAACCTCCTGTTTGGCCCAGTTTGCAATTTCTGCGGAAGATGAACAGGAATAGGGAGAACCAATGAGAGACTAGCTGGAGGTGTCTGGACGGGCAAATTTAACTCTCATTTCCCACCAGGAAGAGGAAATAACCAAAGGCTCAGCGTGCCGTGCCAGAACCAGATTAGGGCCTGAAGCCATCCTGCGGTGTTGCGGCCAGGTCACAAGAAAGCAAGTTGAAGAAAGGAGCTCAGGGGCACTGTAATTCACAAACCTGCAGAGTTATAAATGACAGCTATCGTCCAAAAATATACTGAAGTAAGGCTGCCAAGAGGACTTGAAAGCGGGGCAGAATTGCAGGAAACCGATTTCAGGAGGTAGACTGGAATTGCATTGAAAGCATAGGAAAAGAGGCAGAACGTCCACAATGATGCACTTGGCCAAAAAGGGCGTATGCGTTTTTTCCTGAATATATTCAGGATAAAACGCATACGCCCTTTTTGGTCAACCAAGCAAGCTTGCAAAGGAAATCTGCACTACAATGAAGTCTCACTTCCCCCCGGTCAAAAGGGCCATCTGAAAAAAGTGTAAAATCCAGAAAGGCAGGACAGGCCATGGAGAACTGGGAGCCTTGTTATGCTGATGGGCGGGATGTAAATTGCCAACAGCCACTCCGGAGAAGTGTATGGTTTTTCCTGAAACATCTAAAAAACAAAGCAACAGAGCCTAGGGCACTTCCACTTATGGTCCTATAGCTTAGGGAAATTAAAATCAAAAAGACACAGCCACCCCAAAGTTTGGGACGCCTCTGTTTACAAGAACCTCGTTTACAGTACAAGTTCAACATCGCAGAAAGTGAAAAATGGATAAAGAACATGTGGTATTTACTTACAAAGCAATATCACTCAGCAATGAAATCTATGTCATCAGGCCCTTAGCAGCACAATGAGTGGATTCAGGTATGATGATTCTAACTGAAATAAGTCACACAGAAAAAGAAACATCATAAGATATCAGTAATACACGGAATGTAAACTTGGCTACACAGGAACTGAATTACAGAACAGAACAGGGCCTCAAATTTAGAAAACCAACTTATGCCTGCTTAAGGGGAAAGGTGAGTTGGGGTGCTGCATAAAACCAGAGATTGAAACGAGCACAGCTAAAGTTCCTTAAGCCAAATATGGAATAGACAAGAGCTACTCCTTGCTCAACGAAATGGACTGAACACCGCATATTAAACGCCTAAGAATGTACCTGACTAGTAAGTATCTTAAAACCTATGGATTGCTATGTCTCCGAAAGAGTATCAAGCATGTGTACAGGCGCATAAACGCAGCAGTGATAGGATTGGAGAGGTTCGGTGAACAAATGAAGACCCTTTGAAGTCATATTGCATGGTACCCATTCCACGGGTCTCAACTCTCCAGGTTTAAGGTATTCTTCCTTCAGCTAAAACATGCATGTGGAACCCAGAGTATGACCAACCGTGTGAACGGGAGACGTGTTCAAATATGTCTCAGTTTTCGTACCCTGGTACTCGGGTGCAACATTCCAGACGCTTTACTAACACTCTCCCCACTTGGAGAGTCAGCGCCTTTAACCTCCTGTTTGGCCCAGTTTGCAATTTCTGCGGAAGATGAACAGGAATAGGGAGAACCAATGAGAGACTAGCTGGAGGTGTCTGGACGGGCAAATTTAACTCTCATTTCCCACCAGGAAGAGGAAATAACCAAAGGCTCAGCGTGCCGTGCCAGAACCAGATTAGGGCCTGAAGCCATCCTGCGGTGTTGCGGCCAGGTCACAAGAAAGCGAGTTGAAGAAAGGAGCTCAGGGGCACTGTAATTCACAAACCTGCAGAGTTATAAATGACAGCTATCGTCCAAAAATATACTGAAGTAAGGCTGCCAAGAGGACTTGAAAGCGGGGCAGAATTGCAGGAAACCGATTTCAGGAGGTAGACTGGAATTGCATTGAAAGCATAGGAAAAGAGGCAGAACGTACACAATGATGCACTTGGCCAAAAAGGGCGTATGCGTTTTTTCCTGAATATATTCAGGAAAAAACGCATACGCCCTTTTTGGCCAACCAAGCAAGCTTGCAAAGGAAATCTGCACTACAATGAAGTCTCACTTCCCCCCGGTCAAAAGGGCCATCTGAAAAAAGTGTAAAATCCAGAAAGGCAGGACAGTCCATGGAGAACTGGGAGCCTTGTTATGCTGATGGGCGGGATGTAAATTGCCAACAGCCACTCGGGAGAAGTGTATGGTTTTTCCTGAAACATCTAAAAAACAAAGCAACAGAGCCTAGGGCACTTCCACTTATGGTCCTATAGTTTAGGGAAATTAAAATCAAAAAGACACAGCCACCCCAAAGTTTGGGACGCCTCTGTTTACAAGAACCTCGTTTACAGTACAAGTTCAACATCGCAGAAAGTGAAAAATGGATAAAGAACATGTGGTATTTACTTACAAAGCAATATCACTCAGCAATGAAATCTATGTCATCAGGCCCTTAGCAGCACAATGAGTGGATTCAGGTATGATGATTCTAACTGAAATAAGTCACACAGAAAAAGAAACATCATAAGATATCAGTAATACACGGAATGTAAACTTGGTTACACAGGAACTGAATTACAGAACAGAACAGAGTCTCAAATTTAGAAAACCAACTTATGCTTGCTTAAGGGGAAAGGTGAGTTGGGGTGCTGCATAAAACCACAGATTGAAATGAGCACAGATAAAGTTCCTTAAGCCAAATATGGAATAGACAAGAGCTACTCCTTGCTCAACGAAATGGACTGAACACCGCATATTAAACGCCTAAGAATGTACCTGACTAGTAAGTATCTTAAAACCTATGGATTGCTATGTCTCCGAAAGAGAATCAAGCATGTGTACAGGGGCATAAATGCAGCAGTGATAGGATTGGAGAGTTTCGGTGAACAAATGAAGACCCTTTGAAGTCATATTGCATGGTACCCATTCCACGGGTTTCAACTACCCAGGTTTAAGGTATTCTTCCTTCAGCTAAAACATGCATGTGGAACCCAGAGTATGATCAACCGTGTGAATGGGAGACGTGTTAAATATGTCTCAGTTTTCGTACCCTGGTACTCGGGTGCAACATTCCAGACGCTTTACTAACACTCTCCCCACTTGGAGAGTCAGCGCCTTTAACCTCCTGTTTGGCCCAGTTTGCAATTTCTGCGGAAGATGAACAGGAATAGGGAGAACCAATGAGAGACTAGCTGGAGGTGTCTGGACGGGCAAATTTAACTCTCATTTCCCACCAGGAAGAGGAAATAACCAAAGGCTCAGCGTGCCGTGCCGGAACCAGATTAGGGCCTGAAGCCATCCTGCGGTGTTGCGGCCAGGTCACAAGAAAGCGAGTTGAAGAAAGGAGCTCAGGGGCACTGTAATTCACAAACCTGCAGAGTTATAAATGACAGCTATCGTCCAAAAATATACTGAAGTAAGGCTGCCAAGAGGACTTGAAAGCGGGGCAGAATTGCAGGAAACCAATTTCAGGAGGTAGACTGGAATTGCATTGAAAGCATAGGAAAAGAGGCAGAACGTCCACAATGATGCACTTGGCCAAAAAGGGCGTATGCGTTTTTTCCTGAATATATTCAGGAAAAAACGCATACGCCCTTTTTGGCCAACCAAGCAAGCTTGCAAAGGAAATCTGCACTACAATGAAGTCTCACTTCCCCCCGGTCAAAAGGGCCATCTGAAAAAAGTGTAAAATCCAGAAAGGCAGGACAGGCCATGGAGAACTGGGAGCCTTGTTATGCTGATGGGCGGGATGTAAATTGCCAACAGACACTCGGGAGAAGTGTATGGTTTTTCCTGAAACATCTAAAAAACAAAGCAACAGAGCCTAGGGCACTTCCACTTATGGTCCTATAGCTTAGGGAAATTAAAATCAAAAAGACACAGCCACCCAAAAGTTTGGGACGCCTCTGTTTACAAGAACCTCGTTTACAGTACAAGTTCAACATCGCAGAAAGTGAAAAATGGATAAAGAACATGTGGTATTTACTTACAAAGCAATATCACTCAGCAATGAAATCTATGTCATCAGGCCCTTAGCAGCACAATGAGTGGATTCAGGTATGATGATTCTAACTGAAATAAGTCACACAGAAAAAGAAACATCATAAGATATCAGTAATACACGGAATGTAAACTTGGCTACACAGGAACTGAATTACAGAACAGAACAGGGCCTCAAATTTAGAAAACCAACTTATGCTTGCTTAAGGGGAAAGGTGAGTTGGGGTGCTGCATAAAACCACAGATTGAAATGAGCACAGATAAAGTTCCTTAAGCCAAATATGGAATAGACAAGAGCTACTCCTTGCTCAACGAAATGGACTCAACACCCCATATTAAACGCCTAAGAATGTACCTGACTAGTAAGTATCTTAAAACCTATGGATTGCTATGTCTCCGAAAGAGAATCAAGCATGTGTACAGGGGCATAAACGCAGCAGTGATAGGATTGGAGAGGTTCGGTGAACAAATGAAGACCCTTTGAAGTCATATTGCATGGTACCCATTCCACGGGTCTCAACTCTCCAGGTTTAAGGTATTCTTCCTTCAGCTAAAACATGCATGTGGAACCCAGAGTATGATCAACCGTGTGAACGGGAGACGTGTTCAAATATGTCTCAGTTTTCCTCCCCTGGTACTCGGGTGCAACATTCCAGACGCTTTACTAACACTCTCCCCACTTGGAGAGTCAGCGCCTTTAACCTCCTGTTTGGCCCAGTTTGCAATTTCTGCGGAAGATGAACAGGAATAGGGAGAACCAATGAGAGACTAGCTGGAGGTGTCTGGACGGGCAAATTTAAATCTCATTTCCTACCAGGAAGAGGAAATAACCAAAGGCTCAGCGTGCCGTGCCGGAACCAGATTAGGGCCTGAAGCCATCCTGCGGTGTTGCGGCCAGATCACAAGAAAGTGAGTTGAAGAAAGGAACTCAGGGGCACTGTAATTCACAAACCTGCAGAGTTATAAATGACAGCTATCGTCCAAAAATATACTGAAGTAAGGCTGCCAAGAGGACTTGAAAGCGGGGCAGAATTGCAGGAAACCGATTTCAGGAGGTAGACTGGAATTGCTTTGAAAGCATAGGAAAAGAGGCAGAACGTCCACAATGATGCACTTGGCCAAAAAGGGCGTATGCGTTTTTTCCTGAATATATTCAGGAAAAAACGCATACGCCCTTTTTGGCCAACAAAGCAAGCTTGCAAAGGAAATCTGCACTACAATGAAGTCTCACTTCCCCCCGGTCAAAAGGGCCATCTGAAAAAAGTGTAAAATCCAGAAAGGCAGGACAGGCCATGGAGAACTGGGAGCCTTGTTATGCTGATGGGCGGGATGTAAATTGCCAACAGACACTCCGGAGAAGTGTATGGTGTTTCCTGAAACATCTATACAACAAAGCAACAGAGCCTAGGGCACTTCCACTTATGGTCCTATAGCTTAGGGAAATTAAAATCAAAAAGACACAGCCACCCCAAAGTTTGGGACGCCTCTGTTTACAAGAACCTCGTTTCCCGTACAAGTTCAATATCACAGAAAGTGAAAAATGGATAAAGAACTTGTGGTACTTACGTACAATGCAGTATCACTCAGCAATGAAATCTATGTCATCAGGCCCGTAGCAGCATAATGAGTGGATTCAGGTACGATGATTCTAACTGAAATAAGTCACACAGAAAAAGAAACATCATAAGATATCAGTAATACACGGAATGTAAACTTGGCTACATAGGAACTGAATTCCAAAACAGAACAGGGTCTCAAATTTAGAAAACCAACTTATGCTTGCTTAAATGGAAAGGTGAGTTGGGGTGCTGCATAAAACCAGAGATTGAAATGAGCACAGATAAAGTTCCTTAAGCCAAATATGGAATAGACAAGAGCTACTCCTTGCTCAACGAAATGGACTCAACACCCCATATTAAACGCCTAAGAATGTACCTGACTAGTAAGTATCTTAAAACCTATGGATTGCTATGTCTCCAAAAGAGAATCAAGCGTGTGTACAGGGGCATAAACGCAGCAGTGATAGGATTGGAGAGGTTCGGTGAGCAAATGAAGACCCTTTGAAGTCATATTGCATGGTACCCATTCCACGGGTCTCAACTCTCCAGGTTTAAGGTATTCTTCCTTCAGCTAAAACATGCATGTGGAACCCAGAGTATGATCAACCGTGTGAACGGGAGACGTGTTCAAATATGTCTCAGTTTTCGTACCCTGGTACTCGGGTGCAACATTCCAGACGCTTTACTAACACTCTCCCCACTTGGAGAGTCAGCGCCTTTAACCTCCTGTTTGGCCCAGTTTGCAATTTCTGCAGAAGATGAACAGGAATAGGGAGAACCAATGAGAGACTAGCTGGAGGTGTCTGGACGGGCAAATTTAACTCTCATTTCCCACCAGGAAGAGGAAATAACCAAAGGCTCAGCGTGCCGTGCCAGAACCAGATTAGGGCCTGAAGCCATCCTGCGGTGTTGCGGCCAGGTCACAAGAAAGCGAGTTGAAGAAAGGAGCTCAAGGGCACTGTAATTCACAAACCTGCAGAGTTATAAATGACAGCTATCGTCCAAAAATATACTGAAGTAAGGCTGCCAAGAGGACTTGAAAGCGGGGCAGAATTGCAGGAAACCGATTTCAGGAGGTAGACTGGAATTGCTTTGAAAGCATAGGAAAAGAGGCAGAACGTCCACAATGATGCACTTGGCCAAAAAGGGCGTATGCGTTTTTTCCTGAATATATTCAGGAAAAAACGCATACGCCCTTTTTGGCCAACCAAGCAAGCTTGCAAAGGAAATCTGCACTACAATGAAGTCTCACTTCCCCCCGGTCAAAAGGGCCATCTGAAAAAAGTGTAAAATCCAGAAAGGCAGGACAGGCCATGGAGAACTGGGAGCCTTGTTATGCTGATGGGCGGGATGTAAATTGCCAACAGACACTCGGGAGAAGTGTATGGTGTTTCCTGAAACATCTATACAACAAAGCAACAGAGCCTAGGGCACTTCCACTTATGGTCCTATAGCTTAGGGAAATTAAAATCAAAAAGACACAGCCACCCCAAAGTTTGGGACGCCTCTGTTTACAAGAACCTCGTTTACCGTACAAGTTCAATATCACAGAAAGTGAAAAATGGATAAAGAACTTGTGGTACTTACGTACAATGCAGTATCACTCAGCAATGAAATCTATGTCATCAGGCACGTAGCAGCATAATGAGTGGATTCAGGTACGATGATTCTAACTGAAATAAGTCACACAGAAAAAGAAACATCATAAGATATCAGTAATACACAGAATGTAAACTTGGCTACATAGGAACTGAATTCCAAAACAGAACAGGGTCTCAAATTTAGAAAACCAACTTATGCTTGCTTAAATGGAAAGGTGAGTTGGGGTGCTGCATAAAACCAGAGATTGAAATGAGCACAGATAAAGTTCCTTAAGCCAAATATGGAATAGACAAGAGCTACTCCTTGCTCAACGAAATGGACTCAACACCCCATATTAAACGCCTAAGAATGTACCTGACTAGTAAGTATCTTAAAACCTATGGATTGCTATGTCTCCAAAAGAGAATCAAGCGTGTGTACAGGGGCATAAACGCAGCAGTGATAGGATTGGAGAGGTTCGGTGAGCAAATGAAGACCCTTTGAAGTCATATTGCATGGTACCCATTCCACGGGTCTCAACTCTCCAGATTTAAGGTATTCTTCCTTCAGCTAAAACATGCATGTGGAACCCAGAGTATGATCAACCGTGTGAACGGGAGACGTGTTCAAATATGTCTCAGTTTTCCTCCCCTGGTACTCGGGTGCAACATTCCAGACGCTTTACTAACACTCTCCACACTTGGAGAGTCCGTCCCTTTAACTTCCTGTTTGGCCCAGTTTGCAATTTCTGCGGAAGATGAACAGGAATAGGGAACACCAATGAGAGACTAGCTGGAGGTATCTGGACGGGCAAATTTAACTCTCATTTCCCACCAGGAAGAGGAAATAACCAAAGGCTCAGCGTGCCGTGCCGGAACCAGATTAGGGCCTGAAGCCATCCTGCGGTGTTGCGGCCAGCTCAAAAGAAAGCGAGTTGAAGAAAGGAGCTCAGGGGCACTGTAATTCACAAACCTGCAGAGTTATAAATGACAGCTATCGTCCAAAAATATACTGAAGTAAGGCTGCCAAGAGGACTTGAAAGCGGGGCAGAATTGCAGGAAACCGATTTCAGGAGGTAGACTGGAATTGCTTTGAAAGCATAGGAAAAGAGGCAGAACGTCCACAATGATGCACTTGGCCAAAAAGGGCGTATGCGTTTTTTCCTGAATATATTCAGGAAAAAACGCATACGCCCTTTTTGGCCAACCAAGCAAGCTTGCAAAGGAAATCTGCACTACAATGAAGTCTCACTTCCCCCCGGTCAAAAGGGCCATCTGAAAAAAGTGTAAAATCCAGAAAGGCAGGACAGGCCATGGAGAACTGGGAGCCTTGTTATGCTGATGGGCGGGATGTAAATTGCCAACAGACACTCGGGAGAAGTGTATGGTGTTTCCTGAAACATCTAAAAAACAAAGCAACAGAGCCTAGGGCACTTCCACTTATGGTCCTATAGCTTAGGGAAA
Source organism: Globicephala melas (assembly GCF_963455315.2). NCBI lineage: Eukaryota > Metazoa > Chordata > Mammalia > Artiodactyla > Delphinidae > Globicephala > Globicephala melas. The sequence continues at coordinate 389,515 of NW_027207339.1, forward strand.
TTAAAATCAAAAAGACACAGCCACCCAAAAGTTTGGGACGCCTCTGTTTACAAGAACCTCGTTTACAGTACAAGTTCACATCGCAGAACGTGAAAAATGGATAAAGAACATGTGGTATTTACTTACAAAGCAATATCACTCAGCAATGAAATCTATGTCATCAGGCCCTTAGCAGCACAATGAGTGGATTCAAGTATGATGATTCTAACTGAAATAAGTCACACAGAAAAAGAAATATCATAAGATATCAGTAATACACGGAATGTAAACTTGGCTACACAGGAACTGAATTACAGAACAGAACAGCGTCTCAAATTTAGAAAACCAACTTATGCTTGCTTAAGGGGAAAGGTGAGTTGGGGTGCTGCATAAAACCAGAGATTGAAATGAGCACAGATAAAGTTCCTTAAGCCAAATATGGAATAGACAAGAGCTACTCCTTGCTCAACGAAATGGACTCAACACCCCATATTAAACGCCTAAGAATGTACCTGACTAGTAAGTATCTTAAAACCTATGGATTGCTATGTCTCCGAAAGAGAATCAAGCATGTGTACAGGGGCATAAACGCAGCAGTGATAGGATTGGAGAGGTTCGGTGAACAAATGAAGACCCTTTGAAGTCATATTGCATGGTACCCATTCCACGGGTCTCAACTCTCCAGGTTTAAGGTATTCTTCCTTCAGCTAAAACATGCATGTGGAACCCAGAGTATGATCAACCGTGTGAACGGGAGACGTGTTCAAATATGTCTCAGTTTTCCTCCCCTGGTACTCGGGTGCAACATTCCAGACGCTTTACTAACACTCTCCCCACTTGGAGAGTCAGCACCTTTAACCTCCTGTTTGGCCCAGTTTGCAATTTCTGCGGAAGATGAACAGGAATAGGGAGAACCAATGAGAGACTAGCTGGAGGTGTCTGGACGGGCAAATTTAAATCTCATTTCCCACCAGGAAGAGGAAATAACCAAAGGCTCAGCGTGCCGTGCCGGAACCAGATTAGGGCCTGAAGCCATCCTGCGGTGTTGCGGCCAGATCACAAGAAAGTGAGTTGAAGAAAGGAACTCAGGGGCACTGTAATTCACAAACCTGCAGAGTTATAAATGACAGCTATCGTCCAAAAATATACTGAAGTAAGGCTGCCAAGAGGACTTGAAAGCGGGGCAGAATTGCAGGAAACCGATTTCAGGAGGTAGACTGGAATTGCTTTGAAAGCATAGGAAAAGAGGCAGAACGTCCACAATGATGCACTTGGCCAAAAAGGGCGTATGCGTTTTTTCCTGAATATATTCAGGAAAAAACGCATACGCCCTTTTTGGCCAACAAAGCAAGCTTGCAAAGGAAATCTGCACTACAATGAAGTCTCACTTCCCCCCGGTCAAAAGGGCCATCTGAAAAAAGTGTAAAATCCAGAAAGGCAGGACAGGCCATGGAGAACTGGGAGCCTTGTTATGCTGATGGGCGGGATGTAAATTGCCAACAGACACTCGGGAGAAGTGTATGGTGTTTCCTGAAACATCTATACAACAAAGCAACAGAGCCTAGGGCACTTCCACTTATGGTCCTATAGCTTAGGGAAATTAAAATCAAAAAGACACAGCCACCCCAAAGTTTGGGACGCCTCTGTTTACAAGAACCTCGTTTACAGTACAAGTTCAATATCACAGAAAGTGAAAAATGGATAAAGAACTTGTGGTACTTACGTACAATGCAGTATCACTCAGCAATGAAATCTATGTCATCAGGCCCGTAGCAGCATAATGAGTGGATTCAGGTACGATGATTCTAACTGAAATAAGTCACACAGAAAAAGAAACATCATAAGATATCAGTAATACACGGAATGTAAACTTGGCTACATAGGAACTGAATTCCAAAACAGAACAGGGTCTCAAATTTAGAAAACCAACTTATGCTTGCTTAAATGGAAAGGTGAGTTGGGGTGCTGCATAAAACCAGAGATTGAAATGAGCACAGATAAAGTTCCTTAAGCCAAATATGGAATAGACAAGAGCTACTCCTTGCTCAACGAAATGGACTCAACACCCCATATTAAACGCCTAAGAATGTACCTGACTAGTAAGTATCTTAAAACCTATGGATTGCTATGTCTCCAAAAGAGAATCAAGCGTGTGTAAAGGGGCATAAACGCAGCAGTGATAGGATTGGAGAGGTTCGGTGAGCAAATGAAGACCCTTTGAAGTCATATTGCATGGTACCCATTCCACGGGTCTCAACTCTCCAGGTTTAAGGTATTCTTCCTTCAGCTAAAACATGCATGTGGAACCCAGAGTATGATCAACCGTGTGAACGGGAGACGTGTTCAAATATGTCTCAGTTTTCCTCCCCTGGTACTCGGGTGCAACATTCCAGATGCTTTACTAACACTCTCCACACTTGGAGAGTCCGTCCCTTTAACTTCCTGTTTGGCCCAGTTTGCAATTTCTGCGGAAGATGAACAGGAATAGGGAACACCAATGAGAGACTAGCTGGAGGTATCTGGACGGGCAAATTTAACTCTCATTTCCCACCAGGAAGAGGAAATAACCAAAGGCTCAGCGTGCCGTGCCGGAACCAGATTAGGGCCTGAAGCCATCCTGCGGTGTTGCGGCCAGCTCAAAAGAAAGCGAGTTGAAGAAAGGAGCTCAGGGGCACTGTAATTCACAAACCTGCAGAGTTATAAATGACAGCTATCGTCCAAAAATATACTGAAGTAAGGCTGCCAAGAGGACTTGAAAGCGGGGCAGAATTGCAGGAAACCGATTTCAGGAGGTAGACTGGAATTGCTTTGAAAGCATAGGAAAAGAGGCAGAACGTCCACAATGATGCACTTGGCCAAAAAGGGCGTATGCGTTTTTTCCTGAATATATTCAGGAAAAAACGCATACGCCCTTTTTGGCCAACCAAGCAAGCTTGCAAAGGAAATCTGCACTACAATGAAGTCTCACTTCCCCCCGGTCAAAAGGGCCATCTGAAAAAAGTGTAAAATCCAGAAAGGCAGGACAGGCCATGGAGAACTGGGAGCCTTGTTATGCTGATGGGCGGGATGTAAATTGCCAACAGACACTCGGGAGAAGTGTATGGTGTTTCCTGAAACATCTAAAAAACAAAGCAACAGAGCCTAGGGCACTTCCACTTATGGTCCTATAGCTTAGGGAAATTAAAATCAAAAAGACACAGCCACCCAAAAGTTTGGGACGCCTCTGTTTACAAGAACCTCGTTTACAGTACAAGTTCAACATCGCAGAACGTGAAAAATGGATAAAGAACATGTGGTATTTACTTACAAAGCAATATCACTCAGCAATGAAATCTATGTCATCAGGCCCTTAGCAGCACAATGAGTGGATTCAAGTATGATGATTCTAACTGAAATAAGTCACACAGAAAAAGAAATATCATAAGATATCAGTAATACACGGAATGTAAACTTGGCTACACAGGAACTGAATTACAGAACAGAACAGCGTCTCAAATTTAGAAAACCAACTTATGCTTGCTTAAGGGGAAAGGTGAGTTGGGGTGCTGCATAAAACCAGAGATTGAAATGAGCACAGATAAAGTTCCTTAAGCCAAATATGGAATAGACAAGAGCTACTCCTTGCTCAACGAAATGGACTCAACACCCCATATTAAACGCCTAAGAATGTACCTGACTAGTAAGTATCTTAAAACCTATGGATTGCTATGTCTCTGAAAGAGAATCAAGCATGTGTACAGGGGCATAAACGCAGCAGTGATAGGATTGGAGAGGTTCGGTGAACAAATGAAGACCCTTTGAAGTCATATTGCATGGTACCCATTCCACGGGTCTCAACTCTCCAGGTTTAAGGTATTCTTCCTTCAGCTAAAACATGCATGTGGAACCCAGAGTATGATCAACCGTGTGAACGGGAGACGTGTTCAAATATGTCTCAGTTTTCCTCCCCTGGTATTCGGGTGCAACATTCCAGACGCTTTACTAACACTCTCCCCACTTGGAGAGTCAGCGCCTTTAACCTCCTGTTTGGCCCAGTTTGCAATTTCTGCGGAAGATGAACAGGAATAGGGAGAACCAATGAGAGACTAGCTGGAGGTGTCTGGACGGGCAAATTTAAATCTCATTTCCCACCAGGAAGAGGAAATAACCAAAGGCTCAGCGTGCCGTGCCGGAACCAGATTAGGGCCTGAAGCCATCCTGCGGTGTTGCGGCCAGATCACAAGAAAGTGAGTTGAAGAAAGGAACTCAGGGGCACTGTAATTCACAAACCTGCAGAGTTATAAATGACAGCTATCGTCCAAAAATATACTGAAGTAAGGCTGCCAAGAGGACTTGAAAGCGGGGCAGAATTGCAGGAAACCGATTTCAGGAGGTAGACTGGAATTGCTTTGAAAGCATAGGAAAAGAGGCAGAACGTCCACAATGATGCACTTGGCCAAAAAGGGCGTATGCGTTTTTTCCTGAATATATTCAGGAAAAAACGCATACGCCCTTTTTGGCCAACCAAGCAAGCTTGCAAAGGAAATCTGCACTACAATGAAGTCTCACTTCCCCCCGGTCAAAAGGGCCATCTGAAAAAAGTGTAAAATCCAGAAAGGCAGGACAGGCCATGGAGAACTGGGAGCCTTGTTATGCTGATGGGCGGGATGTAAATTGCCAACAGACACTCGGGAGAAGTGTATGGTGTTTCCTGAAACATCTAAAAAACAAAGCAACAGAGCCTAGGGCACTTCCACTTATGGTCCTATAGCTTAGGGAAATTAAAATCAAAAAGACACAGCCACCCAAAAGTTTGGGACGCCTCTGTTTACAAGAACCTCGTTTACAGTACAAGTTCAACATCGCAGAAAGTGAAAAATGGATAAAGAACATGTGGTATTTACTTACAAAGCAATATCACTCAGCAATGAAATCTATGTCATCAGGCCCTTAGCAGCACAATGAGTGGATTCAAGTATGATGATTCTAACTGAAATAAGTCACACAGAAAAAGAAATATCATAAGATTATCAGTAATACACGGAATGTAAACTTGGCTACACAGGAACTGAATTACAGAACAGAACAGCGTCTCAAATTTAGAAAACCAACTTATGCTTGCTTAAGGGGAAAGGTGAGTTGGGGTGCTGCATAAAACCAGAGATTGAAATGAGAACAGATAAAGTTCCTTAAGCCAAATATGGAATAGACAAGAGCTACTCCTTGCTCAACGAAATGGACTCAACACCCCATATTAAACGCCTAAGAATGTACCTGACTAGTAAGTATCTTAAAACCTATGGATTGCTATGTCTCCGAAAGAGAATCAAGCATGTGTACAGGGGCATAAACGCAGCAGTGATAGGATTGGAGAGGTTCGGTGAACAAATGAAGACCCTTTGAAGTCATATTGCATGGTACCCATTCCACGGGTCTCAACTCTCCAGGTTTAAGGTATTCTTCCTTCAGCTAAAACATGCATGTGGAACCCAGAGTATGATCAACCGTGTGAACGGGAGACGTGTTCAAATATGTCTCAGTTTTCCTCCCCTGGTACTCGGGTGCAACATTCCAGACGCTTTACTAACACTCTCCCCACTTGGAGAGTCAGCGCCTTTAACCTCCTGTTTGGCCCAGTTTGCAATTTCTGCGGAAGATGAACAGGAATAGGGAGAACCAATGAGAGACTAGCTGGAGGTGTCTGGACGGGCAAATTTAAATCTCATTTCCCACCAGGAAGAGGAAATAACCAAAGGCTCAGCGTGCCGTGCCGGAACCAGATTAGGGCCTGAAGCCATCCTGCGGTGTTGCGGCCAGATCACAAGAAAGTGAGTTGAAGAAAGGAACTCAGGGGCACTGTAATTCACAAACCTGCAGAGTTATAAATGACAGCTATCGTCCAAAAATATACTGAAGTAAGGCTGCCAAGAGGACTTGAAAGCGGGGCAGAATTGCAGGAAACCGATTTCAGGAGGTAGACTGGAATTGCTTTGAAAGCATAGGAAAAGAGGCAGAACGTCCACAATGATGCACTTGGCCAAAAAGGGCGTATGCGTTTTTTCCTGAATATATTCAGGAAAAAACGCATACGCCCTTTTTGGCCAACCAAGCAAGCTTGCAAAGGAAATCTGCACTACAATGAAGTCTCACTTCCCCCCGGTCAAAAGGGCCATCTGAAAAAAGTGTAAAATCCAGAAAGGCAGGACAGGCCATGGAGAACTGGGAGCCTTGTTATGCTGATGGGCGGGATGTAAATTGCCAACAGACACTCGGGAGAAGTGTATGGTGTTTCCTGAAACATCTATACAACAAAGCAACAGAGCCTAGGGCACTTCCACTTATGGTCCTATAGCTTAGGGAAATTAAAATCAAAAAGACACAGCCACCCAAAAGTTTGGGACGCCTCTGTTTACAAGAACCTCGTTTACAGTACAAGTTCAACATCGCAGAACGTGAAAAATGGATAAAGAACATGTGGTATTTACTTACAAAGCAATATCACTCAGCAATGAAATCTATGTCATCAGGCCCTTAGCAGCACAATGAGTGGATTCAAGTATGATGATTCTAACTGAAATAAGTCACACAGAAAAAGAAATATCATAAGATATCAGTAATACACAGAATGTAAACTTGGCTACACAGGAACTGAATTACAGAACAGAACAGCGTCTCAAATTTAGAAAACCAACTTATGCTTGCTTAAGGGGAAAGGTGAGTTGGGGTGCTGCATAAAACCAGAGATTGAAATGAGCACAGATAAAGTTCCTTAAGCCAAATATGGAATAGACAAGAGCTACTCCTTGCTCAACGAAATGGACTCAACACCCCATATTAAACGCCTAAGAATGTACCTGACTAGTAAGTATCTTAAAACCTATGGATTGCTATGTCTCCGAAAGAGAATCAAGCATGTGTACAGGGGCATAAACGCAGCAGTGATAGGATTGGAGAGGTTCGGTGAACAAATGAAGACCCTTTGAAGTCATATTGCATGGTACCCATTCCACGGGTCTCAACTCTCCAGGTTTAAGGTATTCTTCCTTCAGCTAAAACATGCATGTGGAACCCAGAGTATGATCAACCGTGTGAACGGGAGACGTGTTCAAATATGTCTCAGTTTTCCTCCCCTGGTACTCGGGTGCAACATTCCAGACGCTTTACTAACACTCTCCCCACTTGGAGAGTCAGCGCCTTTAACCTCCTGTTTGGCCCAGTTTGCAATTTCTGCGGAAGATGAACAGGAATAGGGAGAACCAATGAGAGACTAGCTGGAGGTGTCTGGACGGGCAAATTTAAATCTCATTTCCCACCAGGAAGAGGAAATAACCAAAGGCTCAGCGTGCCGTGCCGGAACCAGATTAGGGCCTGAAGCCATCCTGCGGTGTTGCGGCCAGATCACAAGAAAGTGAGTTGAAGAAAGGAACTCAGGGGCACTGTAATTCACAAACCTGCAGAGTTATAAATGACAGCTATCGTCCAAAAATATACTGAAGTAAGGCTGCCAAGAGGACTTGAAAGCGGGGCAGAATTGCAGGAAACCGATTTCAGGAGGTAGACTGGAATTGCTTTGAAAGCATAGGAAAAGAGGCAGAACGTCCACAATGATGCACTTGGCCAAAAAGGGCGTATGCGTTTTTTCCTGAATATATTCAGGAAAAAACGCATACGCCCTTTTTGGCCAACCAAGCAAGCTTGCAAAGGAAATCTGCACTACAATGAAGTCTCACTTCCCCCCGGTCAAAAGGGCCATCTGAAAAAAGTGTAAAATCCAGAAAGGCAGGACAGGCCATGGAGAACTGGGAGCCTTGTTATGCTGATGGGCGGGATGTAAATTGCCAACAGACACTCGGGAGAAGTGTATGGTGTTTCCTGAAACATCTAAAAAACAAAGCAACAGAGCCTAGGGCACATCCACTTATGGTCCTATAGCTTAGGGAAATTAAAATCAAAAAGACACAGCCACCCAAAAGTTTGGGACGCCTCTGTTTACAAGAACCTCGTTTACAGTACAAGTTCAACATCGCAGAAAGTGAAAAATGGATAAAGAACATGTGGTATTTACTTACAAAGCAATATCACTCAGCAATGAAATCTATGTCATCAGGCCCTTAGCAGCACAATGAGTGGATTCAAGTATGATGATTCTAATTGAAATAAGTCACACAGAAAAAGAAATATCATAAGATTATCAGTAATACACGGAATGTAAACTTGGCTACACAGGAACTGAATTACAGAACAGAACAGCGTCTCAAATTTAGAAAACCAACTTATGCTTGCTTAAGGGGAAAGGTGAGTTGGGGTGCTGCATAAAACCAGAGATTGAAATGAGCACAGATAAAGTTCCTTAAGCCAAATATGGAATAGACAAGAGCTACTCCTTGCTCAACGAAATGGACTCAACACCGCATATTAAACGCCTAAGAATGTACCTGACTAGTAAGTATCTTAAAACCTATGGATTGCTATGTCTCCGAAAGAGAATCAAGCATGTGTACAGGGGCATAAACGCAGCAGTGATAGGATTGGAGAGGTTCGGTGAACAAATGAAGACCCTTTGAAGTCATATTGCATGGTACCCATTCCACGGGTCTCAACTCTCCAGGTTTAAGGTATTCTTCCTTCAGCTAAAACATGCATGTGGAACCCAGAGTATGATCAACCGTGTGAACGGGAGACGTGTTCAAATATGTCTCAGTTTTCCTCCCCTGGTACTCGGGTGCAACATTCCAGACGCTTTACTAACACTCTCCCCACTTGGAGAGTCAGCGCCTTTAACCTCCTGTTTGGCCCAGTTTGCAATTTCTGCGGAAGATGAACAGGAATAGGGAGAACCAATGAGAGACTAGCTGGAGGTGTCTGGACGGGCAAATTTAACTCTCATTTCCCACCAGGAAGAGGAAATAACCAAAGGCTCAGCGTGCCGTGCCGGAACCAGATTAGGGCCTGAAGCCATCCTGCGGTGTTGCGGCCAGATCACAAGAAAGTGAGTTGAAGAAAGGAGCTCAGGGGCACTGTAATTCACAAACTTGCAGAGTTATAAATGACAGCTATCGTCCAAAAATATACTGAAGTAAGGCTGCCAAGAGGACTTGAAAGCGGGGCAGAATTGCAGGAAACCGATTTCAGGAGGTAGACTGGAATTGCATTGAAAGCATAGGAAAAGAGGCAGAACGTCCACAATGATGCACTTGGCCAAAAAGGGCGTATGCGTTTTTTCCTGAATATATTCAGGAAAAAACGCATACGCCCTTTTTGGCCAACCAAGCAAGCTTGCAAAGGAAATCTGCACTATAATGAAGTCTCACTTCCCCCCGGTCAAAAGGGCCATCTGAAAAAAGTGTAAAATCCAGAAAGGCAGGACAGGCCATGGAGAACTGGGAGCCTTGTTATGCTGATGGGCGGGATGTAAATTGCCAACAGACACTCGGGAGAAGTGTATGGTGTTTCCTGAAACATCTATACAACAAAGCAACAGAGCCTAGGGCACTTCCACTTATGGTCCTATAGCTTAGGGAAATTAAAATCAAAAAGACACAGCCACCCCAAAGTTTGGGACGCCTCTGTTTACAAGAACCTCGTTTACCGTACAAGTTCAATATCACAGAAAGTGAAAAATGGATAAAGAACTTGTGGTACTTACGTACAATGCAGTATCACTCAGCAATGAAATCTATGTCATCAGGCCCGTAGCAGCATAATGAGTGGATTCAGGTACGATGATTCTAACTGAAATAAGTCACACAGAAAAAGAAACATCATAAGATATCACTAATACACGGAATGTAAACTTGGCTACACAGGAACTGAATTCCAAAACAGAACAGGGTCTCAAATTTAGAAAACCAACTTATGCTTGCTTAAGGGGAAAGGTGAGTTGGGGTGCTGCATAAAACCAGAGATTGAAATGAGCACAGATAAAGTTCCTTAAGCCAAATATGGAATAGACAAGAGCTACTCCTTGCTCAACGAAATGGACTCAACACCGCATATTAAACGCCTAAGAATGTACCTGACTAGTAAGTATCTTAAAACCTATGGATTGCTATGTCTCCGAAAGAGAATCAAGCATGTGTACAGGGGCATAAACGCAGCAGTGATAGGATTGGAGAGGTTCGGTGAGCAAATGAAGATCCTTTGAAGTCATATTGCATGGTACCCATTCCACGGGTCTCAACTCTCCAGGTTTAAGGTATTCTTCCTTCAGCTAAAACATGCATGTGGAACCCAGAGTATGATCAACCGTGTGAACGGGAGACGTGTTCAAATATGTCTCAGTTTTCCTCCCTGGTACTCGGGTGCAACATTCCAGACGCTTTACTAACACTCTCCACACTTGGAGAGTCCGTCCCTTTAACTTCCTGTTTGGCCCAGTTTGCAATTTCTGCGGAAGATGAACAGGAATAGGGAACACCAATGAGAGACTAGCTGGAGGTATCTGGACGGGCAAATTTAACTCTCATTTCCCACCAGGAAGAGGAAATAACCAAAGGCTCAGCGTGCCGTGCCGGAACCAGATTAGGGCCTGAAGCCATCCTGCGGTGTTGCGGCCAGCTCAAAAGAAAGCGAGTTGAAGAAAGGAGCTCAGGGGCACTGTAATTCACAAACCTGCAGAGTTATAAATGACAGCTATCGTCCAAAAATATACTGAAGTAAGGCTGCCAAGAGGATTTGAAAGCGGGGCAGAATTGCAGGAAACCGATTTCAGGAGGTAGACTGGAATTGCTTTGAAAGCATAGGAAAAGAGGCAGAACGTCCACAATGATGCACTTGGCCAAAAAGGGTGTATGCGTTTTTTCCTGAATATATTCAGGAAAAAACGCATACGCCCTTTTTGGCCAACCAAGCAAGCTTGCAAAGGAAATCTGCACTACAATGAAGTCTCACTTCCCCCCGGTCAAAAGGGCCATCTGAAAAAAGTGTAAAATCCAGAAAGGCAGGACAGGCCATGGAGAACTGGGAGCCTTGTTATGCTGATGGGCGGGATGTAAATTGCCAACAGACACTCGGGAGAAGTGTATGGTGTTTCCTGAAACATCTAAAAAACAAAGCAACAGAGCCTAGGGCACTTCCACTTATGGTCCTATAGCTTAGGGAAATTAAAATCAAAAAGACACAGCCACCCAAAAGTTTGGGACGCCTCTGTTTACAAGAACCTCGTTTACAGTACAAGTTCAACATCGCAGAAAGTGAAAAATGGATAAAGAACATGTGGTATTTACTTACAAAGCAATATCACTCAGCAATGAAATCTATGTCATCAGGCCCTTAGCAGCACAATGAGTGGATTCAAGTATGATGATTCTAACTGAAATAAGTCACACAGAAAAAGAAATATCATAAGATATCAGTAATACACGGAATGTAAACTTGGCTACACAGGAACTGAATTACAGAACAGAACAGCGTCTCAAATTTAGAAAACCAACTTATGCTTGCTTAAGGGGAAAGGTGAGTTGGGGTGCTGCATAAAACCAGAGATTGAAATGAGCACAGATAAAGTTCCTTAAGCCAAATATGGAATAGACAAGAGCTACTCCTTGCTCAACGAAATGGACTCAACACCGCATATTAAACGCCTAAGAATGTACCTGACTAGTAAGTATCTTAAAACCTATGGATTGCTATGTCTCCGAAAGAGAATCAAGCATGTGTACAGGGGCATAAACGCAGCAGTGATAGGATTGGAGAGGTTCGGTGAACAAATGAAGACCCTTTGAAGTCATATTGCATGGTACCCATTCCACGGGTCTCAACTCTCCAGGTTTAAGGTATTCTTCCTTCAGCTAAAACATGCATGTGGAACCCAGAGTATGATCAACCGTGTGAACGGGAGACGTGTTCAAATATGTCTCAGTTTTCCTCCCCTGGTACTCGGGTGCAACATTCCAGACGCTTTACTAACACTCTCCCCACTTGGAGAGTCAGCGCCTTTAACCTCCTGTTTGGCCCAGTTTGCAATTTCTGCGGAAGATGAACAGGAATAGGGAGAACCAATGAGAGACTAGCTGGAGGTGTCTGGACGGGCAAATTTAACTCTCATTTCCCACCAGGAAGAGGAAATAACCAAAGGCTCAGCGTGCCGTGCCGGAACCAGATTAGGGCCTGAAGCCATCCTGCGGTGTTGCGGCCAGGTCACAAGAAAGCGAGTTGAAGAAAGGAGCTCAGGGGCACTGTAATTCACAAACCTGCAGAGTTATAAATGACAGCTATCGTCCAAAAATATACTGAAGTAAGGCTGCCAAGAGGACTTGAAAGCGGGGCAGAATTGCAGGAAACCGATTTCAGGAGGTAGACTGGAATTGCATTGAAAGCATAGGAAAAGAGGCAGAACGTCCACAATGATGCACTTGGCCAAAAAGGGCGTATGCGTTTTTTCCTGAATATATTCAGGATAAAACGCATACGCCCTTTTTGGCCAACCAAGCAAGCTTGCAAAGGAAATCTGCACTACAATGAAGTCTCACTTCCCCCCGGTCAAAAGGGCCATCTGAAAAAAGTGTAAAATCCAGAAAGGCAGGACAGGCCATGGAGAACTGGGAGCCTTGTTATGCTGATGGGCGGGATGTAAATTGCCAACAGCCACTCCGGAGAAGTGTATGGTTTTTCCTGAAACATCTAAAAAACAAAGCAACAGAGCCTAGGGCACTTCCACTTATGGTCCTATAGCTTAGGGAAATTAAAATCAAAAAGACACAGCCACCCCAAAGTTTGGGACGCCTCTGTTTACAAGAACCTCGTTTACAGTACAAGTTCAACATCGCAGAAAGTGAAAAATGGATAAAGAACATGTGGTATTTACTTACAAAGCAATATCACTCAGCAATGAAATCTATGTCATCAGGCCCTTAGCAGCACAATGAGTGGATTCAGGTATGATGATTCTAACTGAAATAAGTCACACAGAAAAAGAAACATCATAAGATATCAGTAATACACGGAATGTAAACTTGGCTACACAGGAACTGAATTACAGAACAGAACAAGGCCTCAAATTTAGAAAACCAACTTATGCTTGCTTAAGGGGAAAGGTGAGTTGGGGTGCTGCATAAAACCACAGATTGAAATGAGCACAGATAAAGTTCCTTAAGCCAAATATGGAATAGACAAGAGCTACTCCTTGCTCAACGAAATGGACTGAACACCGCATATTAAACGCCTAAGAATGTACCTGACTAGTAAGTATCTTAAAACCTATGGATTGCTATGTCTCCGAAAGAGAATCAAGCATGTGTACAGGCGCATAAACGCAGCAGTGATAGGATTGGAGAGGTTCGGTGAACAAATGAAGACCCTTTGAAGTCATATTGCATGGTACCCATTCCACGGGTCTCAACTCTCCAGGTTTAAGGTATTCTTCCTTCAGCTAAAACATGCATGTGGAACCCAGAGTATGACCAACCGTGTGAACGGGAGACGTGTTCAAATATGTCTCAGTTTTCGTACCCTGGTACTCGGGTGCAACATTCCAGACGCTTTACTAACACTCTCCCCACTTGGAGAGTCAGCGCCTTTAACCTCCTGTTTGGCCCAGTTTGCAATTTCTGCGGAAGATGAACAGGAATAGGGAGAACCAATGAGAGACTAGCTGGAGGTGTCTGGACGGGCAAATTTAACTCTCATTTCCCACCAGGAAGAGGAAATAACCAAAGGCTCAGCGTGCCGTGCCAGAACCAGATTAGGGCCTGAAGCCATCCTGCGGTGTTGCGGCCAGGTCACAAGAAAGCAAGTTGAAGAAAGGAGCTCAGGGGCACTGTAATTCACAAACCTGCAGAGTTATAAATGACAGCTATCGTCCAAAAATATACTGAAGTAAGGCTGCCAAGAGGACTTGAAAGCGGGGCAGAATTGCAGGAAACCGATTTCAGGAGGTAGACAGGAATTGCATTGAAAGCATAGGAAAAGAGGCAGAACGTCCACAATGATGCACTTGGCCAAAAAGGGCGTATGCGTTTTTTCCTGAATATATTCAGGATAAAACGCATACGCCCTTTTTGGTCAACCAAGCAAGCTTGCAAAGGAAATCTGCACTACAATGAAGTCTCACTTCCCCCCGGTCAAAAGGGCCATCTGAAAAAAGTGTAAAATCCAGAAAGGCAGGACAGGCCATGGAGAACTGGGAGCCTTGTTATGCTGATGGGCGGGATGTAAATTGCCAACAGCCACTCGGGAGAAGTGTATGGTTTTTCCTGAAACATCTAAAAAACAAAGCAACAGAGCCTAGGGCACTTCCACTTATGGTCCTATAGCTTAGGGAAATTAAAATCAAAAAGACACAGCCACCCCAAAGTTTGGGACGCCTCTGTTTACAAGAACCTCGTTTACAGTACAAGTTCAACATCGCAGAAAGTGAAAAATGGATAAAGAACATGTGGTATTTACTTACAAAGCAATATCACTCAGCAATGAAATCTATGTCATCAGGCCCTTAGCAGCACAATGAGTGGATTCAGGTATGATGATTCTAACTGAAATAAGTCACACAGAAAAAGAAACATCATAAGATATCAGTAATACACGGAATGTAAACTTGGCTACACAGGAACTGAATTACAGAACAGAACAGGGCCTCAAATTTAGAAAACCAACTTATGCTTGCTTAAGGGGAAAGGTGAGTTGGGGTGCTGCATAAAACCAGAGATTGAAGCGAGCACAGCTAAAGTTCCTTAAGCCAAATATGGAATAGACAAGAGCTACTCCTTGCTCAACGAAATGGACTGAACACCGCATATTAAACGCCTAAGAATGTACCTGACTAGTAAGTATCTTAAAACCTATGGATTGCTATGTCTCCGAAAGAGTATCAAGCATGTGTACAGGCGCATAAACGCAGCAGTGATAGGATTGGAGAGGTTCGGTGAACAAATGAAGACCCTTTGAAGTCATATTGCATGGTACCCATTCCACGGGTCTCAACTCTCCAGGTTTAAGGTATTCTTCCTTCAGCTAAAACATGCATGTGGAACCCAGAGTATGACCAACCGTGTGAACGGGAGACGTGTTCAAATATGTCTCAGTTTTCGTACCCTGGTACTCGGGTGCAACATTCCAGACGCTTTACTAACACTCTCCCCACTTGGAGAGTCAGCGCCTTTAACCTCCTGTTTGGCCCAGTTTGCAATTTCTGCGGAAGATGAACAGGAATAGGGAGAACCAATGAGAGACTAGCTGGAGGTGTCTGGACGGGCAAATTTAACTCTCATTTCCCACCAGGAAGAGGAAATAACCAAAGGCTCAGCGTGCCGTGCCAGAACCAGATTAGGGCCTGAAGCCATCCTGCGGTGTTGCGGCCAGGTCACAAGAAAGCGAGTTGAAGAAAGGAGCTCAGGGGCACTGTAATTCACAAACCTGCAGAGTTATAAATGACAGGTATCGTCCAAAAATATACTGAAGTAAGGCTGCCAAGAGGACTTGAAAGCGGGGCAGAATTGCAGGAAACCGATTTCAGGAGGTAGACTGGAATTGCATTGAAAGCATAGGAAAAGAGGCAGAACGTCCACAATGATGCACTTGGCCAAAAAGGGCGTATGCGTTTTTTCCTGAATATATTCAGGAAAAAACGCATACGCCCTTTTTGGCCAACCAAGCAAGCTTGCAAAGGAAATCTGCACTACAATGAAGTCTCACTTCCCCCCGGTCAAAAGGGCCATCTGAAAAAAGTGTAAAATCCAGAAAGGCAGGACAGTCCATGGAGAACTGGGAGCCTTGTTATGCTGATGGGCGGGATGTAAATTGCCAACAGCCACTCGGGAGAAGTGTATGGTTTTTCCTGAAACATCTAAAAAACAAAGCAACAGAGCCTAGGGCACTTCCACTTATGGTCCTATAGTTTAGGGAAATTAAAATCAAAAAGACACAGCCACCCCAAAGTTTGGGACGCCTCTGTTTACAAGAACCTCGTTTACAGTACAAGTTCAACATCGCAGAAAGTGAAAAATGGATAAAGAACATGTGGTATTTACTTACAAAGCAATATCACTCAGCAATGAAATCTATGTCATCAGGCCCTTAGCAGCACAATGAGTGGATTCAGGTATGATGATTCTAACTGAAATAAGTCACACAGAAAAAGAAACATCATAAGATATCAGTAATACACGGAATGTAAACTTGGTTACACAGGAACTGAATTACAGAACAGAACAGAGTCTCAAATTTAGAAAACCAACTTATGCTTGCTTAAGGGGAAAGGTGAGTTGGGGTGCTGCATAAAACCACAGATTGAAATGAGCACAGATAAAGTTCCTTAAGCCAAATATGGAATAGACAAGAGCTACTCCTTGCTCAACGAAATGGACTGAACACCGCATATTAAACGCCTAAGAATGTACCTGACTAGTAAGTATCTTAAAACCTATGGATTGCTATGTCTCCGAAAGAGAATCAAGCATGTGTACAGGGGCATAAATGCAGCAGTGATAGGATTGGAGAGTTTCGGTGAACAAATGAAGACCCTTTGAAGTCATATTGCATGGTACCCATTCCACGGGTTTCAACTACCCAGGTTTAAGGTATTCTTCCTTCAGCTAAAACATGCATGTGGAACCCAGAGTATGATCAACCGTGTGAATGGGAGACGTGTTAAATATATCTCAGTTTTCGTACCCTGGTACTCGGGTGCAACATTCCAGACGCTTTACTAACACTCTCCCCACTTGGAGAGTCAGCGCCTTTAACCTCCTGTTTGGCCCAGTTTGCAATTTCTGCGGAAGATGAACAGGAATAGGGAGAACCAATGAGAGACTAGCTGGAGGTGTCTGGACGGGCAAATTTAACTCTCATTTCCCACCAGGAAGAGGAAATAACCAAAGGCTCAGCGTGCCGTGCCGGAACCAGATTAGGGCCTGAAGCCATCCTGCGGTGTTGCGGCCAGGTCACAAGAAAGCGAGTTGAAGAAAGGAGCTCAGGGGCACTGTAATTCACAAACCTGCAGAGTTATAAATGACAGCTATCGTCCAAAAATATACTGAAGTAAGGCTGCCAAGAGGACTTGAAAGCGGGGCAGAATTGCAGGAAACCAATTTCAGGAGGTAGACTGGAATTGCATTGAAAGCATAGGAAAAGAGGCAGAACGTCCACAATGATGCACTTGGCCAAAAAGGGCGTATGCGTTTTTTCCTGAATATATTCAGGAAAAAACGCATACGCCCTTTTTGGCCAACCAAGCAAGCTTGCAAAGGAAATCTGCACTACAATGAAGTCTCACTTCCCCCCGGTCAAAAGGGCCATCTGAAAAAAGTGTAAAATCCAGAAAGGCAGGACAGGCCATGGAGAACTGGGAGCCTTGTTATGCTGATGGGCGGGATGTAAATTGCCAACAGACACTCGGGAGAAGTGTATGGTTTTTCCTGAAACATCTAAAAAACAAAGCAACAGAGCCTAGGGCACTTCCACTTATGGTCCTATAGCTTAGGGAAATTAAAATCAAAAAGACACAGCCACCCCAAAGTTTGGGACGCCTCTGTTTACAAGAACCTCGTTTACAGTACAAGTTCAACATCGCAGAAAGTGAAAAATGGATAAAGAACATGTGGTATTTACTTACAAAGCAATATCACTCAGCAATGAAATCTATGTCATCAGGCCCTTAGCAGCACAATGAGTGGATTCAGGTATGATGATTCTAACTGAAATAAGTCACACAGAAAAAGAAACATCATAAGATATCAGTAATACACGGAATGTAAACTTGGCTACACAGGAACTGAATTACAGAACAGAACAGGGCCTCAAATTTAGAAAACCAACTTATGCTTGCTTAAGGGGAAAGGTGAGTTGGGGTGCTGCATAAAACCACAGATTGAAATGAGCACAGATAAAATTCCTTAAGCCAAATATGGAATAGACAAGAGCTACTCCTTGCTCAACGAAATGGACTCAACACCCCATATTAAACGCCTAAGAATGTACCTGACTAGTAAGTATCTTAAAACCTATGGATTGCTATGTCTCCGAAAGAGAATCAAGCATGTGTACAGGGGCATAAACGCAGCAGTGATAGGATTGGAGAGGTTCGGTGAACAAATGAAGACCCTTTGAAGTCATATTGCATGGTACCCATTCCACGGGTCTCAACTCTCCAGGTTTAAGGTATTCTTCCTTCAGCTAAAACATGCATGTGGAACCCAGAGTATGATCAACCGTGTGAACGGGAGACGTGTTCAAATATGTCTCAGTTTTCGTACCCTGGTACTCGGGTGCAACATTCCAGACGCTTTACTAACACTCTCCCCACTTGGAGAGTCAGCGCCTTTAACCTCCTGTTTGGCCCAGTTTGCAATTTCTGCAGAAGATGAACAGGAATAGGGAGAACCAATGAGAGACTAGCTGGAGGTGTCTGGACGGGCAAATTTAACTCTCATTTCCCACCAGGAAGAGGAAATAACCAAAGGCTCAGCGTGCCGTGCCAGAACCAGATTAGGGCCTGAAGCCATCCTGCGGTGTTGCGGCCAGGTCACAAGAAAGCGAGTTGAAGAAAGGAGCTCAAGGGCACTGTAATTCACAAACCTGCAGAGTTATAAATGACAGCTATCGTCCAAAAATATACTGAAGTAAGGCTGCCAAGAGGACTTGAAAGCGGGGCAGAATTGCAGGAAACCGATTTCAGGAGGTAGACTGGAATTGCTTTGAAAGCATAGGAAAAGAGGCAGAACGTCCACAATGATGCACTTGGCCAAAAAGGGCGTATGCGTTTTTTCCTGAATATATTCAGGAAAAAACGCATACGCCCTTTTTGGCCAACCAAGCAAGCTTGCAAAGGAAATCTGCACTACAATGAAGTCTCACTTCCCCCCGGTCAAAAGGGCCATCTGAAAAAAGTGTAAAATCCAGAAAGGCAGGACAGGCCATGGAGAACTGGGAGCCTTGTTATGCTGATGGGCGGGATGTAAATTGCCAACAGACACTCGGGAGAAGTGTATGGTGTTTCCTGAAACATCTATACAACAAAGCAACAGAGCCTAGGGCACTTCCACTTATGGTCCTATAGCTTAGGGAAATTAAAATCAAAAAGACACAGCCACCCCAAAGTTTGGGACGCCTCTGTTTACAAGAACCTCGTTTACCGTACAAGTTCAATATCACAGAAAGTGAAAAATGGATAAAGAACTTGTGGTACTTACGTACAATGCAGTATCACTCAGCAATGAAATCTATGTCATCAGGCACGTAGCAGCATAATGAGTGGATTCAGGTACGATGATTCTAACTGAAATAAGTCACACAGAAAAAGAAACATCATAAGATATCAGTAATACACAGAATGTAAACTTGGCTACATAGGAACTGAATTCCAAAACAGAACAGGGTCTCAAATTTAGAAAACCAACTTATGCTTGCTTAAATGGAAAGGTGAGTTGGGGTGCTGCATAAAACCAGAGATTGAAATGAGCACAGATAAAGTTCCTTAAGCCAAATATGGAATAGACAAGAGCTACTCCTTGCTCAACGAAATGGACTCAACACCCCATATTAAACGCCTAAGAATGTACCTGACTAGTAAGTATCTTAAAACCTATGGATTGCTATGTCTCCAAAAGAGAATCAAGCGTGTGTACAGGGGCATAAACGCAGCAGTGATAGGATTGGAGAGGTTCGGTGAGCAAATGAAGACCCTTTGAAGTCATATTGCATGGTACCCATTCCACGGGTCTCAACTCTCCAGATTTAAGGTATTCTTCCTTCAGCTAAAACATGTATGTGGAACCCAGAGTATGATCAACCGTGTGAACGGGAGACGTGTTCAAATATGTCTCAGTTTTCCTCCCCTGGTACTCGGGTGCAACATTCCAGACGCTTTACTAACACTCTCCACACTTGGAGAGTCCGTCCCTTTAACTTCCTGTTTGGCCCAGTTTGCAATTTCTGCGGAAGATGAACAGGAATAGGGAACACCAATGAGAGACTAGCTGGAGGTATCTGGACGGGCAAATTTAACTCTCATTTCCCACCAGGAAGAGGAAATAACCAAAGGCTCAGCGTGCCGTGCCGGAACCAGATTAGGGCCTGAAGCCATCCTGCGGTGTTGCGGCCAGCTCAAAAGAAAGCGAGTTGAAGAAAGGAGCTCAGGGGCACTGTAATTCACAAACCTGCAGCGTTATAAATGACAGCTATCGTCCAAAAATATACTGAAGTAAGGCTGCCAAGAGGACTTGAAAGCGGGGCAGAATTGCAGGAAACCGATTTCAGGAGGTAGACTGGAATTGCTTTGAAAGCATAGGAAAAGAGGCAGAACGTCCACAATGATGCACTTGGCCAAAAAGGGCGTATGCGTTTTTTCCTGAATATATTCAGGAAAAAACGCATACGCCCTTTTTGGCCAACCAAGCAAGCTTGCAAAGGAAATCTGCACTACAATGAAGTCTCACTTCCCCCCGGTCAAAAGGGCCATCTGAAAAAAGTGTAAAATCCAGAAAGGCAGGACAGGCCATGGAGAACTGGGAGCCTTGTTATGCTGATGGGCGGGATGTAAATTGCCAACAGACACTCGGGAGAAGTGTATGGTGTTTCCTGAAACATCTAAAAAACAAAGCAACAGAGCCTAGGGCACTTCCACTTATGGTCCTATAGCTTAGGGAAATTAAAATCAAAAAGACACAGCCACCCAAAAGTTTGGGACGCCTCTGTTTACAAGAACCTCGTTTACAGTACAAGTTCACATCGCAGAACGTGAAAAATGGATAAAGAACATGTGGTATTTACTTACAAAGCAATATCACTCAGCAATGAAATCTATGTCATCAGGCCCTTAGCAGCACAATGAGTGGATTCAAGTATGATGATTCTAACTGAAATAAGTCACACAGAAAAAGAAATATCATAAGATATCAGTAATACACGGAATGTAAACTTGGCTACACAGGAACTGAATTACAGAACAGAACAGCGTCTCAAATTTAGAAAACCAACTTATGCTTGCTTAAGGGGAAAGGTGAGTTGGGGTGCTGCATAAAACCAGAGATTGAAATGAGCACAGATAAAGTTCCTTAAGCCAAATATGGAATAGACAAGAGCTACTCCTTGCTCAACGAAATGGACTCAACACCCCATATTAAACGCCTAAGAATGTACCTGACTAGTAAGTATCTTAAAACCTATGGATTGCTATGTCTCCGAAAGAGAATCAAGCATGTGTACAGGGGCATAAACGCAGCAGTGATAGGATTGGAGAGGTTCGGTGAACAAATGAAGACCCTTTGAAGTCATATTGCATGGTACCCATTCCACGGGTCTCAACTCTCCAGGTTTAAGGTATTCTTCCTTCAGCTAAAACATGCATGTGGAACCCAGAGTATGATCAACCGTGTGAACGGGAGACGTGTTCAAATATGTCTCAGTTTTCCTCCCCTGGTACTCGGGTGCAACATTCCAGACGCTTTACTAACACTCTCCCCACTTGGAGAGTCAGCGCCTTTAACCTCCTGTTTGGCCCAGTTTGCAATTTCTGCGGAAGATGAACAGGAATAGGGAGAACCAATGAGAGACTAGCTGGAGGTGTCTGGACGGGCAAATTTAAATCTCATTTCCCACCAGGAAGAGGAAATAACCAAAGGCTCAGCGTGCCGTGCCGGAACCAGATTAGGGCCTGAAGCCATCCTGCGGTGTTGCGGCCAGATCACAAGAAAGTGAGTTGAAGAAAGGAACTCAGGGGCACTGTAATTCACAAACCTGCAGAGTTATAAATGACAGCTATCGTCCAAAAATATACTGAAGTAAGGCTGCCAAGAGGACTTGAAAGCGGGGCAGAATTGCAGGAAACCGATTTCAGGAGGTAGACTGGAATTGCTTTGAAAGCATAGGAAAAGAGGCAGAACGTCCACAATGATGCACTTGGCCAAAAAGGGCGTATGCGTTTTTTCCTGAATATATTCAGGAAAAAACGCATACGCCCTTTTTGGCCAACAAAGCAAGCTTGCAAAGGAAATCTGCACTACAATGAAGTCTCACTTCCCCCCGGTCAAAAGGGCCATCTGAAAAAAGTGTAAAATCCAGAAAGGCAGGACAGGCCATGGAGAACTGGGAGCCTTGTTATGCTGATGGGCGGGATGTAAATTGCCAACAGACACTCGGGAGAAGTGTATGGTGTTTCCTGAAACATCTATACAACAAAGCAACAGAGCCTAGGGCACTTCCACTTATGGTCCTATAGCTTAGGGAAATTAAAATCAAAAAGACACAGCCACCCCAAAGTTTGGGACGCCTCTGTTTACAAGAACCTCGTTTACAGTACAAGTTCAATATCACAGAAAGTGAAAAATGGATAAAGAACTTGTGGTACTTACGTACAATGCAGTATCACTCAGCAATGAAATCTATGTCATCAGGCCCGTAGCAGCATAATGAGTGGATTCAGGTACGATGATTCTAACTGAAATAAGTCACACAGAAAAAGAAACATCATAAGATATCAGTAATACACGGAATGTAAACTTGGCTACATAGGAACTGAATTCCAAAACAGAACAGGGTCTCAAATTTAGAAAACCAACTTATGCTTGCTTAAATGGAAAGGTGAGTTGGGGTGCTGCATAAAACCAGAGATTGAAATGAGCACAGATAAAGTTCCTTAAGCCAAATATGGAATAGACAAGAGCTACTCCTTGCTCAACGAAATGGACTCAACACCCCATATTAAACGCCTAAGAATGTACCTGACTAGTAAGTATCTTAAAACCTATGGATTGCTATGTCTCCAAAAGAGAATCAAGCGTGTGTAAAGGGGCATAAACGCAGCAGTGATAAGATTGGAGAGGTTCGGTGAGCAAATGAAGACCCTTTGAAGTCATATTGCATGGTACCCATTCCACGGGTCTCAACTCTCCAGGTTTAAGGTATTCTTCCTTCAGCTAAAACATGCATGTGGAACCCAGAGTATGATCAACCGTGTGAACGGGAGACGTGTTCAAATATGTCTCAGTTTTCCTCCCCTGGTACTCGGGTGCAACATTCCAGATGCTTTACTAACACTCTCCACACTTGGAGAGTCCGTCCCTTTAACTTCCTGTTTGGCCCAGTTTGCAATTTCTGCGGAAGATGAACAGGAATAGGGAACACCAATGAGAGACTAGCTGGAGGTATCTGGACGGGCAAATTTAACTCTCATTTCCCACCAGGAAGAGGAAATAACCAAAGGCTCAGCGTGCCGTGCCGGAACCAGATTAGGGCCTGAAGCCATCCTGCGGTGTTGCGGCCAGCTCAAAAGTAAGCGAGTTGAAGAAAGGAGCTCAGGGGCACTGTAATTCACAAACCTGCAGAGTTATAAATGACAGCTATCGTCCAAAAATATACTGAAGTAAGGCTGCCAAGAGGACTTGAAAGCGGGGCAGAATTGCAGGAAACCGATTTCAGGAGGTAGACTGGAATTGCTTTGAAAGCATAGGAAAAGAGGCAGAACGTCCACAATGATGCACTTGGCCAAAAAGTGCGTATGCGTTTTTTCCTGAATATATTCAGGAAAAAACGCATACGCCCTTTTTGGCCAACCAAGCAAGCTTGCAAAGGAAATCTGCACTACAATGAAGTCTCACTTCCCCCCGGTCAAAAGGGCCATCTGAAAAAAGTGTAAAATCCAGAAAGGCAGGACAGGCCATGGAGAACTGGGAGCCTTGTTATGCTGATGGGCGGGATGTAAATTGCCAACAGACACTCCGGAGAAGTGTATGGTGTTTCCTGAAACATCTAAAAAACAAAGCAACAGAGCCTAGGGCACTTCCACTTATGGTCCTATAGCTTAGGGAAATTAAAATCAAAAAGACACAGCCACCCAAAAGTTTGGGACGCCTCTGTTTACAAGAACCTCGTTTACAGTACAAGTTCAACATCGCAGAACGTGAAAAATGGATAAAGAACATGTGGTATTTACTTACAAAGCAATATCACTCAGCAATGAAATCTATGTCATCAGGCCCTTAGCAGCACAATGAGTGGATTCAAGTATGATGATTCTAACTGAAATAAGTCACACAGAAAAAGAAATATCATAAGATATCAGTAATACACGGAATGTAAACTTGGCTACACAGGAACTGAATTACAGAACAGAACAGCGTCTCAAATTTAGAAAACCAACTTATGCTTGCTTAAGGGGAAAGGTGAGTTGGGGTGCTGCAGAAAACCAGAGATTGAAATGAGCACAGATAAAGTTCCTTAAGCCAAATATGGAATAGACAAGAGCTACTCCTTGCTCAACGAAATGGACTCAACACCCCATATTAAACGCCTAAGAATGTACCTGACTAGTAAGTATCTTAAAACCTATGGATTGCTATGTCTCTGAAAGAGAATCAAGCATGTGTACAGGGGCATAAACGCAGCAGTGATAGGATTGGAGAGGTTCGGTGAACAAATGAAGACCCTTTGAAGTCATATTGCATGGTACCCATTCCACGGGTCTCAACTCTCCAGGTTTAAGGTATTCTTCCTTCAGCTAAAACATGCATGTGGAACCCAGAGTATGATCAACCGTGTGAACGGGAGACGTGTTCAAATATGTCTCAGTTTTCCTCCCCTGGTACTCGGGTGCAACATTCCAGACGCTTTACTAACACTCTCCCCACTTGGAGAGTCAGCGCCTTTAACCTCCTGTTTGGCCCAGTTTGCAATTTCTGCGGAAGATGAACAGGAATAGGGAGAACCAATGAGAGACTAGCTGGAGGTGTCTGGACGGGCAAATTTAACTCTCATTTCCCACCAGGAAGAGGAAATAACCAAAGGCTCAGCGTGCCGTGCCGGAACCAGATTAGGGCCTGAAGCCATCCTGCGGTGTTGCGGCCAGATCACAAGAAAGTGAGTTGAAGAAAGGAACTCAGGGGCACTGTAATTCACAAACCTGCAGAGTTATAAATGACAGCTATCGTCCAAAAATATACTGAAGTAAGGCTGCCAAGAGGACTTGAAAGCGGGGCAGAATTGCAGGAAACCGATTTCAGGAGGTAGACTGGAATTGCTTTGAAAGCATAGGAAAAGAGGCAGAACGTCCACAATGATGCACTTGGCCAAAAAGGGCGTATGCGTTTTTTCCTGAATATATTCAGGAAAAAACGCATACGCCCTTTTTGGCCAACCAAGCAAGCTTGCAAAGGAAATCTGCACTACAATGAAGTCTCACTTCCCCCCGGTCAAAAGGGCCATCTGAAAAAAGTGTAAAATCCAGAAAGGCAGGACAGGCCATGGAGAACTGGGAGCCTTGTTATGCTGATGGGCGGGATGTAAATTGCCAACAGACACTCGGGAGAAGTGTATGGTGTTTCCTGAAACATCTAAAAAACAAAGCAACAGAGCCTAGGGCACTTCCACTTATGGTCCTATAGCTTAGGGAAATTAAAATCAAAAAGACACAGCCACCCAAAAGTTTGGGACGCCTCTGTTTACAAGAACCTCGTTTACAGTACAAGTTCAACATCGCAGAAAGTGAAAAATGGATAAAGAACATGTGGTATTTACTTACAAAGCAATATCACTCAGCAATGAAATCTATGTCATCAGGCCCTTAGCAGCACAATGAGTGGATTCAAGTATGATGATTCTAACTGAAATAAGTCACACAGAAAAAGAAATATCATAAGATTATCAGTAATACACGGAATGTAAACTTGGCTACACAGGAACTGAATTACAGAACAGAACAGCGTCTCAAATTTAGAAAACCAACTTATGCTTGCTTAAGGGGAAAGGTGAGTTGGGGTGCTGCATAAAACCAGAGATTGAAATGAGCACAGATAAAGTTCCTTAAGCCAAATATGGAATAGACAAGAGCTACTCCTTGCTCAACGAAATGGACTCAACACCCCATATTAAACGCCTAAGAATGTACCTGACTAGTAAGTATCTTAAAACCTATGGATTGCTATGTCTCCGAAAGAGAATCAAGCATGTGTACAGGGGCATAAACGCAGCAGTGATAGGATTGGAGAGGTTCGGTGAACAAATGAAGACCCTTTGAAGTCATATTGCATGGTACCCATTCCACGGGTCTCAACTCTCCAGGTTTAAGGTATTCTTCCTTCAGCTAAAACATGCATGTGGAACCCAGAGTATGATCAACCGTGTGAACGGGAGACGTGTTCAAATATGTCTCAGTTTTCCTCCCCTGGTACTCGGGTGCAACATTCCAGACGCTTTACTAACACTCTCCCCACTTGGAGAGTCAGCGCCTTTAACCTCCTGTTTGGCCCAGTTTGCAATTTCTGCGGAAGATGAACAGGAATAGGGAGAACCAATGAGAGACTAGCTGGAGGTGTCTGGACGGGCAAATTTAAATCTCATTTCCCACCAGGAAGAGGAAATAACCAAAGGCTCAGCGTGCCGTGCCGGAACCAGATTAGGGCCTGAAGCCATCCTGCGGTGTTGCGGCCAGATCACAAGAAAGTGAGTTGAAGAAAGGAACTCAGGGGCACTGTAATTCACAAACCTGCAGAGTTATAAATGACAGCTATCGTCCAAAAATATACTGAAGTAAGGCTGCCAAGAGGACTTGAAAGCGGGGCAGAATTGCAGGAAACCGATTTCAGGAGGTAGACTGGAATTGCTTTGAAAGCATAGGAAAAGAGGCAGAACGTCCACAATGATGCACTTGGCCAAAAAGGGCGTATGCGTTTTTTCCTGAATATATTCAGGAAAAAACGCATACGCCCTTTTTGGCCAACCAAGCAAGCTTGCAAAGGAAATCTGCACTACAATGAAGTCTCACTTCCCCCCGGTCAAAAGGGCCATCTGAAAAAAGTGTAAAATCCAGAAAGGCAGGACAGGCCATGGAGAACTGGGAGCCTTGTTATGCTGATGGGCGGGATGTAAATTGCCAACAGACACTCGGGAGAAGTGTATGGTGTTTCCTGAAACATCTAAAAAACAAAGCAACAGAGCCTAGGGCACTTCCACTTATGGTCCTATAGCTTAGGGAAATTAAAATCAAAAAGACACAGCCACCCAAAAGTTTGGGACGCCTCTGTTTACAAGAACCTCGTTTACAGTACAAGTTCAACATCGCAGAACGTGAAAAATGGATAAAGAACATGTGGTATTTACTTACAAAGCAATATCACTCAGCAATGAAATCTATGTCATCAGGCCCTTAGCAGCACAATGAGTGGATTCAAGTATGATGATTCTAACTGAAATAAGTCACACAGAAAAAGAAATATCATAAGATATCAGTAATACACAGAATGTAAACTTGGCTACACAGGAACTGAATTACAGAACAGAACAGCGTCTCAAATTTAGAAAACCAACTTATGCTTGCTTAAGGGGAAAGGTGAGTTGGGGTGCTGCATAAAACCAGAGATTGAAATGAGCACAGATAAAGTTCCTTAAGCCAAATATGGAATAGACAAGAGCTACTCCTTGCTCAACGAAATGGACTCAACACCCCATATTAAACGCCTAAGAATGTACCTGACTAGTAAGTATCTTAAAACCTATGGATTGCTATGTCTCCGAAAGAGAATCAAGCATGTGTACAGGGGCATAAACGCAGCAGTGATAGGATTGGAGAGGTTCGGTGAACAAATGAAGACCCTTTGAAGTCATATTGCATGGTACCCATTCCACGGGTCTCAACTCTCCAGGTTTAAGGTATTCTTCCTTCAGCTAAAACATGCATGTGGAACCCAGAGTATGATCAACCGTGTGAACGGGAGACGTGTTCAAATATGTCTCAGTTTTCCTCCCCTGGTACTCGGGTGCAACATTCCAGACGCTTTACTAACACTCTCCCCACTTGGAGAGTCAGCGCCTTTAACCTCCTGTTTGGCCCAGTTTGCAATTTCTGCGGAAGATGAACAGGAATAGGGAGAACCAATGAGAGACTAGCTGGAGGTGTCTGGACGGGCAAATTTAAATCTCATTTCCCACCAGGAAGAGGAAATAACCAAAGGCTCAGCGTGCCGTGCCGGAACCAGATTAGGGCCTGAAGCCATCCTGCGGTGTTGCGGCCAGATCACAAGAAAGTGAGTTGAAGAAAGGAACTCAGGGGCACTGTAATTCACAAACCTGCAGAGTTATAAATGACAGCTATCGTCCAAAAATATACTGAAGTAAGGCTGCCAAGAGGACTTGAAAGCGGGGCAGAATTGCAGGAAACCGATTTCAGGAGGTAGACTGGAATTGCATTGAAAGCATAGGAAAAGAGGCAGAACGTCCACAATGATGCACTTGGCCAAAAAGGGCGTATGCGTTTTTTCCTGAATATATTCAGGAAAAAACGCATACGCCCTTTTTGGCCAACCAAGCAAGCTTGCAAAGGAAATCTGCACTACAATGAAGTCTCACTTCCCCCCGGTCAAAAGGGCCATCTGAAAAAAGTGTAAAATCCAGAAAGGCAGGACAGGCCATGGAGAACTGGGAGCCTTGTTATGCTGATGGGCGGGATGTAAATTGCCAACAGACACTCGGGAGAAGTGTATGGTGTTTCCTGAAACATCTAAAAAACAAAGCAACAGAGCCTAGGGCACTTCCACTTATGGTCCTATAGCTTAGGGAAATTAAAATCAAAAAGACACAGCCACCCAAAAGTTTGGGACGCCTCTGTTTACAAGAACCTCGTTTACAGTACAAGTTCAACATCGCAGAAAGTGAAAAATGGATAAAGAACATGTGGTATTTACTTACAAAGCAATATCACTCAGCAATGAAATCTATGTCATCAGGCCCTTAGCAGCACAATGAGTGGATTCAAGTATGATGATTCTAACTGAAATAAGTCACACAGAAAAAGAAATATCATAAGATATCAGTAATACACGGAATGTAAACTTGGCTACACAGGAACTGAATTACAGAACAGAACAGCGTCTCAAATTTAGAAAACCAACTTATGCTTGCTTAAGGGGAAAGGTGAGTTGGGGTGCTGCATAAAACCAGAGATTGAAATGAGCACAGATAAAGTTCCTTAAGCCAAATATGGAATAGACAAGAGCTACTCCTTGCTCAACGAAATGGACTCAACACCGCATATTAAACGCCTAAGAATGTACCTGACTAGTAAGTATCTTAAAACCTATGGATTGCTATGTCTCCGAAAGAGAATCAAGCATGTGTACAGGGGCATAAACGCAGCAGTGATAGGATTGGAGAGGTTCGGTGAACAAATGAAGACCCTTTGAAGTCATATTGCATGGTACCCATTCCACGGGTCTCAACTCTCCAGGTTTAAGGTATTCTTCCTTCAGCTAAAACATGCATGTGGAACCCAGAGTATGATCAACCGTGTGAACGGGAGACGTGTTCAAATATGTCTCAGTTTTCCTCCCCTGGTACTCGGGTGCAACATTCCAGACGCTTTACTAACACTCTCCCCACTTGGAGAGTCAGCGCCTTTAACCTCCTGTTTGGCCCAGTTTGCAATTTCTGCGGAAGATGAACAGGAATAGGGAGAACCAATGAGAGACTAGCTGGAGGTGTCTGGAAGGGCAAATTTAACTCTCATTTCCCACCAGGAAGAGGAAATAACCAAAGGCTCAGCGTGCCGTGCCGGAACCAGATTAGGGCCTGAAGCCATTCTGCGGTGTTGCGGCCAGGTCACAAGAAAGCGAGTTGAAGAAAGGAGCTCAGGGGCACTGTAATTCACAAACCTGCAGAGTTATAAATGACAGCTATCGTCCAAAAATATACTGAAGTAAGGCTGCCAAGAGGACTTGAAAGCGGGGCAGAATTGCAGGAAACCGATTTCAGGAGGTAGACTGGAATTGCATTGAAAGCATAGGAAAAGAGGCAGAACGTCCACAATGATGCACTTGGCCAAAAAGGGCGTATGCGTTTTTTCCTGAATATATTCAGGAAAAAAAGCATACGCCCTTTTTGGCCAACCAAGCAAGCTTGCAAAGGAAATCTGCACTACAATGAAGTCTCACTTCCCCCCGGTCAAAAGGGCCATCTGAAAAAAGTGTAAAATCCAGAAAGGCAGGACAGGCCATGGAGAACTGGGAGCCTTGTTATGCTGATGGGCGGGATGTAAATTGCCAACAGCCACTCGGGAGAAGTGTATGGTTTTTCCTGAAACATCTAAAAAACAAAGCAACAGAGCCTAGGGCACTTCCACTTATGGTCCTATAGTTTAGGGAAATTAAAATCAAAAAGACACAGCCACCCCAAAGTTTGGGACGCCTCTGTTTACAAGAACCTCGTTTACAGTACAAGTTCAACATCGCAGAAAGTGAAAAATGGATAAAGAACATGTGGTATTTACTTACAAAGCAATATCACTCAGCAATGAAATCTATGTCATCAGGCCCTTAGCAGCACAATGAGTGGATTCAGGTATGATGATTCTAACTGAAATAAGTCACAGAGAAAAAGAAACATCATAAGATATCAGTAATACACGGAATGTAAACTTGGTTACACAGGAACTGAATTACAGAACAGAACAGAGTCTCAAATTTAGAAAACCAACTTATGCTTGCTTAAGGGGAAAGGTGAGTTGGGGTGCTGCATAAAACCACAGATTGAAATGAGCACAGATAAAGTTCCTTAAGCCAAATATGGAATAGACAAGAGCTACTCCTTGCTCAACGAAATGGACTGAACACCGCATATTAAACGCCTAAGAATGTACCTGACTAGTAAGTATCTTAAAACCTATGGATTGCTATGTCTCCGAAAGAGAATCAAGCATGTGTACAGGGGCATAAATGCAGCAGTGATAGGATTGGAGAGTTTCGGTGAACAAATGAAGACCCTTTGAAGTCATATTGCATGGTACCCATTCCACGGGTTTCAACTACCCAGGTTTAAGGTATTCTTCCTTCAGCTAAAACATGCATGTGGAACCCAGAGTATGATCAACCGTGTGAATGGGAGACGTGTTAAATATGTCTCAGTTTTCGTACCCTGGTACTCGGGTGCAACATTCCAGACGCTTTACTAACACTCTCCCCACTTGGAGAGTCAGCGCCTTTAACCTCCTGTTTGGCCCAGTTTGCAATTTCTCCGGAAGATGAACAGGAATAGGGAGAACCAATGAGAGACTAGCTGGAGGTGTCTGGACGGGCAAATTTAACTCTCATTTCCCACCAGGAAGAGGAAATAACCAAAGGCTCAGCGTGCCGTGCCGGAACCAGATTAGGGCCTGAAGCCATCCTGCGGTGTTGCGGCCAGGTCACAAGAAAGCGAGTTGAAGAAAGGAGCTCAGGGGCACTGTAATTCACAAACCTGCAGAGTTATAAATGACAGCTATCGTCCAAAAATATACTGAAGTAAGGCTGCCAAGAGGATTTGAAAGCGGGGCAGAATTGCAGGAAACCAATTTCAGGAGGTAGACTGGAATTGCATTGAAAGCATAGGAAAAGAGGCAGAACGTCCACAATGATGCACTTGGCCAAAAAGGGCGTATGCGTTTTTTCCTGAATATATTCAGGAAAAAACGCATACGCCCTTTTTGGCCAACCAAGCAAGCTTGCAAAGGAAATCTGCACTACAATGAAGTCTCACTTCCCCCCGGTCAAAAGGGCCATCTGAAAAAAGTGTAAAATCCAGAAAGGCAGGACAGGCCATGGAGAACTGGGAGCCTTGTTATGCTGATGGGCGGGATGTAAATTGCCAACAGACACTCGGGAGAAGTGTATGGTTTTTCCTGAAACATCTAAAAAACAAAGCAACAGAGCCTAGGGCACTTCCACTTATGGTCCTATAGCTTAGGGAAATTAAAATCAAAAAGACACAGCCACCCCAAAGTTTGGGACGCCTCTGTTTACAAGAACCTCGTTTACAGTACAAGTTCAACATCGCAGAAAGTGAAAAATGGATAAAGAACATGTGGTATTTACTTACAAAGCAATATCACTCAGCAATGAAATCTATGTCATCAGGCCCTTAGCAGCACAATGAGTGGATTCAGGTATGATGATTCTAACTGAAATAAGTCACACAGAAAAAGAAACATCATAAGATATAAGTAATACACGGAATGTAAACTTGGCTACACAGGAACTGAATTACAGAACAGAACAGGGCCTCAAATTTAGAAAACCAACTTATGCTTGCTTAAGGGGAAAGGTGAGTTGGGGTGCTGCATAAAACCACAGATTGAAATGAGCACAGATAAAGTTCCTTAAGCCAAATATGGAATAGACAAGAGCTACTCCTTGCTCAACGAAATGGACTCAACACCCCATATTAAACGCCTAAGAATGTACCTGACTAGTAAGTATCTTAAAACCTATGGATTGCTATGTCTCCGAAAGAGAATCAAGCATGTGTACAGGGGCATAAACGCAGCAGTGATAGGATTGGAGAGGTTCGGTGAACAAATGAAGACCCTTTGAAGTCATATTGCATGGTACCCATTCCACGGGTCTCAACTCTCCAGGTTTAAGGTATTCTTCCTTCAGCTAAAACATGCATGTGGAACCCAGAGTATGATCAACCGTGTGAACGGGAGACGTGTTCAAATATGTCTCAGTTTTCCTCCCCTGGTACTCGGGTGCAACATTCCAGACGCTTTACTAACACTCTCCCCACTTGGAGAGTCAGCGCCTTTAACCTCCTGTTTGGCCCAGTTTGCAATTTCTGCGGAAGATGAACAGGAATAGGGAGAACCAATGAGAGACTAGCTGGAGGTGTCTGGACGGGCAAATTTAAATCTCATTTCCTACCAGGAAGAGGAAATAACCAAAGGCTCAGCGTGCCGTGCCGGAACCAGATTAGGGCCTGAAGCCATCCTGCGGTGTTGCGGCCAGATCACAAGAAAGTGAGTTGAAGAAAGGAACTCAGGGGCACTGTAATTCACAAACCTGCAGAGTTATAAATGACAGCTATCGTCCAAAAATATACTGAAGTAAGGCTGCCAAGAGGACTTGAAAGCGGGGCAGAATTGCAGGAAACCGATTTCAGGAGGTAGACTGGAATTGCTTTGAAAGCATAGGAAAAGAGGCAGAACGTCCACAATGATGCACTTGGCCAAAAAGGGCGTATGCGTTTTTTCCTGAATATATTCAGGAAAAAACGCATACGCCCTTTTTGGCCAACAAAGCAAGCTTGCAAAGGAAATCTGCACTACAATGAAGTCTCACTTCCCCCCGGTCAAAAGGGCCATCTGAAAAAAGTGTAAAATCCAGAAAGGCAGGACAGGCCATGGAGAACTGGGAGCCTTGTTATGCTGATGGGCGGGATGTAAATTGCCAACAGACACTCCGGAGAAGTGTATGGTGTTTCCTGAAACATCTATACAACAAAGCAACAGAGCCTAGGGCACTTCCACTTATGGTCCTATAGCTTAGGGAAATTAAAATCAAAAAGACACAGCCACCCCAAAGTTTGGGACGCCTCTGTTTACAAGAACCTTGTTTACCGTACAAGTTCAATATCACAGAAAGTGAAAAATGGATAAAGAACTTGTGGTACTTACGTACAATGCAGTATCACTCAGCAATGAAATCTATGTCATCAGGCCCGTAGCAGCATAATGAGTGGATTCAGGTACGATGATTCTAACTGAAATAAGTCACACAGAAAAAGAAACATCATAAGATATCAGTAATACACGGAATGTAAACTTGGCTACATAGGAACTGAATTCCAAAACAGAACAGGGTCTCAAATTTAGAAAACCAACTTATGCTTGCTTAAATGGAAAGGTGAGTTGGGGTGCTGCATAAAACCAGAGATTGAAATGAGCACAGATAAAGTTCCTTAAGCCAAATATGGAATAGACAAGAGCTACTCCTTGCTCAACGAAATGGACTCAACACCCCATATTAAACGCCTAAGAATGTACCTGACTAGTAAGTATCTTAAAACCTATGGATTGCTATGTCTCCAAAAGAGAATCAAGCGTGTGTACAGGGGCATAAACGCAGCAGTGATAGGATTGGAGAGGTTCGGTGAGCAAATGAAGACCCTTTGAAGTCATATTGCATGGTACCCATTCCACGGGTCTCAACTCTCCAGGTTTAAGGTATTCTTCCTTCAGCTAAAACATGCATGTGGAACCCAGAGTATGATCAACCGTGTGAACGGGAGACGTGTTCAAATATGTCTCAGTTTTCGTACCCTGGTACTCGGGTGCAACATTCCAGACGCTTTACTAACACTCTCCCCACTTGGAGAGTCAGCGCCTTTAACCTCCTGTTTGGCCCAGTTTGCAATTTCTGCAGAAGATGAACAGGAATAGGGAGAACCAATGAGAGACTAGCTGGAGGTGTCTGGACGGGCAAATTTAACTCTCATTTCCCACCAGGAAGAGGAAATAACCAAAGGCTCAGCGTGCCGTGCCAGAACCAGATTAGGGCCTGAAGCCATCCTGCGGTGTTGCGGCCAGGTCACAAGAAAGCGAGTTGAAGAAAGGAGCTCAAGGGCACTGTAATTCACAAACCTGCAGAGTTATAAATGACAGCTATCGTCCAAAAATATACTGAAGTAAGGCTGCCAAGAGGACTTGAAAGCGGGGCAGAATTGCAGGAAACCGATTTCAGGAGGTAGACTGGAATTGCTTTGAAAGCATAGGAAAAGAGGCAGAACGTCCACAATGATGCACTTGGCCAAAAAGGGCGTATGCGTTTTTTCCTGAATATATTCAGGAAAAAACGCATACGCCCTTTTTGGCCAACCAAGCAAGCTTGCAAAGGAAATCTGCACTACAATGAAGTCTCACTTCCCCCCGGTCAAAAGGGCCATCTGAAAAAAGTGTAAAATCCAGAAAGGCAGGACAGGCCATGGAGAACTGGGAGCCTTGTTATGCTGATGAGCGGGATGTAAATTGCCAACAGACACTCGGGAGAAGTGTATGGTGTTTCCTGAAACATCTATACAACAAAGCAACAGAGCCTAGGGCACTTCCACTTATGGTCCTATAGCTTAGGGAAATTAAAATCAAAAAGACACAGCCACCCCAAAGTTTGGGACGCCTCTGTTTACAAGAACCTCGTTTACCGTACAAGTTCAATATCACAGAAAGTGAAAAATGGATAAAGAACTTGTGGTACTTACGTACAATGCAGTATCACTCAGCAATGAAATCTATGTCATCAGGCACGTAGCAGCATAATGAGTGGATTCAGGTACGATGATTCTAACTGAAATAAGTCACACAGAAAAAGAAACATCATAAGATATCAGTAATACACAGAATGTAAACTTGGCTACATAGGAACTGAATTCCAAAACAGAACAGGGTCTCAAATTTAGAAAACCAACTTATGCTTGCTTAAATGGAAAGGTGAGTTGGGGTGCTGCATAAAACCAGAGATTGAAATGAGCACAGATAAAGTTCCTTAAGCCAAATATGGAATAGACAAGAGCTACTCCTTGCTCAACGAAATGGACTCAACACCCCATATTAAACGCCTAAGAATGTACCTGACTAGTAAGTATCTTAAAACCTATGGATTGCTATGTCTCCAAAAGAGAATCAAGCGTGTGTACAGGGGCATAAACGCAGCAGTGATAGGATTGGAGAGGTTCGGTGAGCAAATGAAGACCCTTTGAAGTCATATTGCATGGTACCCATTCCACGGGTCTCAACTCTCCAGATTTAAGGTATTCTTCCTTCAGCTAAAACATGCATGTGGAACCCAGAGTATGATCAACCGTGTGAACGGGAGACGTGTTCAAATATGTCTCAGTTTTCCTCCCCTGGTACTCGGGTGCAACATTCCAGACGCTTTACTAACACTCTCCCCACTTGGAGAGTCCGTCCCTTTAACTTCCTGTTTGGCCCAGTTTGCAATTTCTGCGGAAGATGAACAGGAATAGGGAACACCAATGAGAGACTAGCTGGAGGTATCTGGACGGGCAAATTTAACTCTCATTTCCCACCAGGAAGAGGAAATAACCAAAGGCTCAGCGTGCCGTGCCGGAACCAGATTAGGGCCTGAAGCCATCCTGCGGTGTTGCGGCCAGCTCAAAAGAAAGCGAGTTGAAGAAAGGAGCTCAGGGGCACTGTAATTCACAAACCTGCAGAGTTATAAATGACAGCTATCGTCCAAAAATATACTGAAGTAAGGCTGCCAAGAGGACTTGAAAGCGGGGCAGAATTGCAGGAAACCGATTTCAGGAGGTAGACTGGAATTGCTTTGAAAGCATAGGAAAAGAGGCAGAACGTCCACAATGATGCACTTGGCCAAAAAGGGCGTATGCGTTTTTTCCTGAATATATTCAGGAAAAAACGCATACGCCCTTTTTGGCCAACCAAGCAAGCTTGCAAAGGAAATCTGCACTACAATGAAGTCTCACTTCCCCCCGGTCAAAAGGGCCATCTGAAAAAAGTGTAAAATCCAGAAAGGCAGGACAGGCCATGGAGAACTGGGAGCCTTGTTATGCTGATGGGCGGGATGTAAATTGCCAACAGACACTCGGGAGAAGTGTATGGTGTTTCCTGAAACATCTATACAACAAAGCAACAGAGCCTAGGGCACTTCCACTTATGGTCCTATAGCTTAGGGAAATTAAAATCAAAAAGACACAGCCACCCCAAAGTTTGGGACGGCTCTGTTTACAAGAACCTCGTTTACCGTACAAGTTCAATATCACAGAAAGTGAAAAATGGATAAAGAACTTGTGGTACTTACGTACAATGCAGTATCACTCAGCAATGAAATCTATGTCACCAGGCCCGTAGCAGCATAATGAGTGGATTCAGGTACGATGATTCTAACTGAAATAAGTCACACAGAAAAAGAAACATCATAAGATATCAGTAATACACGGAATGTAAACTTGGCTACATAGGAACTGAATTCCAAAACAGAACAGGGTCTCAAATTTAGAAAACCAACATATGCTTGCTTAAATGGAAAGGTGAGTTGGGGTGCTGCATAAAACCAGAGATTGAAATGAGCACAGATAAAGTTCCTTAAGCCAAATATGGAATAGACAAGAGCTACTCCTTGCTCAACGAAATGGACTCAACACCCCATATTAAACGCCTAAGAATGTACCTGACTAGTAAGTATCTTAAAACCTATGGATTGCTATGTCTCCAAAAGAGAATCAAGCGTGTGTAAAGGGGCATAAACGCAGCAGTGATAGGATTGGAGAGGTTCGGTGAGCAAATGAAGACCCTTTGAAGTCATATTGCATGGTACCCATTCCACGGGTCTCAACTCTCCAGGTTTAAGGTATTCTTCCTTCAGCTAAAACATGCATGTGGAACCCAGAGTATGATCAACCGTGTGAACGGGAGACGTGTTCAAATATGTCTCAGTTTTCCTCCCCTGGTACTCGGGTGCAACATTCCAGATGCTTTACTAACACTCTCCACACTTGGAGAGTCCGTCCCTTTAACTTCCTGTTTGGCCCAGTTTGCAATTTCTGCGGAAGATGAACAGGAATAGGGAACACCAATGAGAGACTAGCTGGAGGTATCTGGACGGGCAAATTTAACTCTCATTTCCCACCAGGAAGAGGAAATAACCAAAGGCTCAGCGTGCCGTGCCGGAACCAGATTAGGGCCTGAAGCCATCCTGCGGTGTTGCGGCCAGCTCAAAAGAAAGCGAGTTGAAGAAAGGAGCTCAGGGGCACTGTAATTCACAAACCTGCAGAGTTATAAATGACAGCTATCGTCCAAAAATATACTGAAGTAAGGCTGCCAAGAGGACTTGAAAGCGGGGCAGAATTGCAGGAAACCGATTTCAGGAGGTAGACTGGAATTGCTTTGAAAGCATAGGAAAAGAGGCAGAACGTCCACAATGATGCACTTGGCCAAAAAGGGCGTATGCGTTTTTTCCTGAATATATTCAGGAAAAAACGCATACGCCCTTTTTGGCCAACCAAGCAAGCTTGCAAAGGAAATCTGCACTACAATGAAGTCTCACTTCCCCCCGGTCAAAAGGGCCATCTGAAAAAAGTGTAAAATCCAGAAAGGCAGGACAGGCCATGGAGAACTGGGAGCCTTGTTATGCTGATGGGCGGGATGTAAATTGCCAACAGACACTCGGGAGAAGTGTATGGTGTTTCCTGAAACATCTAAAAAACAAAGCAACAGAGCCTAGGGCACTTCCACTTATGGTCCTATAGCTTAGGGAAATTAAAATCAAAAAGACACAGCCACCCAAAAGTTTGGGACGCCTCTGTTTACAAGAACCTCGTTTACAGTACAAGTTCAACATCGCAGAACGTGAAAAATGGATAAAGAACATGTGGTATTTACTTACAAAGCAATATCACTCAGCAATGAAATCTATGTCATCAGGCCCTTAGCAGCACAATGAGTGGATTCAAGTATGATGATTCTAACTGAAATAAGTCACACAGAAAAAGAAATATCATAAGATATCAGTAATACACGGAATGTAAACTTGGCTACACAGGAACTGAATTACAGAACAGAACAGCGTCTCAAATTTAGAAAACCAACTTATGCTTGCTTAAGGGGAAAGGTGAGTTGGGGTGCTGCATAAAACCAGAGATTGAAATGAGCACAGATAAAGTTCCTTAAGCCAAATATGGAATAGACAAGAGCTACTCCTTGCTCAACGAAATGGACTCAACACCCCATATTAAACGCCTAAGAATGTACCTGACTAGTAAGTATCTTAAAACCTATGGATTGCTATGTCTCTGAAAGAGAATCAAGCGTGTGTACAGGGGCATAAACGCAGCAGTGATAGGATTGGAGAGGTTCGGTGAACAAATGAAGACCCTTTGAAGTCATATTGCATGGTACCCATTCCACGGGTCTCAACTCTCCAGGTTTAAGGTATTCTTCCTTCAGCTAAAACATGCATGTGGAACCCAGAGTATGATCAACCGTGTGAACGGGAGACGTGTTCAAATATGTCTCAGTTTTCCTCCCCTGGTACTCGGGTGCAACATTCCAGACGCTTTACTAACACTCTCCCCACTTGGAGAGTCAGCGCCTTTAACCTCCTGTTTGGCCCAGTTTGCAATTTCTGCGGAAGATGAACAGGAATAGGGAGAACCAATGAGAGACTAGCTGGAGGTGTCTGGACGGGCAAATTTAAATCTCATTTCCCACCAGGAAGAGGAAATAACCAAAGGCTCAGCGTGCCGTGCCGGAACCAGATTAGGGCCTGAAGCCATCCTGCGGTGTTGCGGCCAGATCACAAGAAAGTGAGTTGAAGAAAGGAACTCAGGGGCACTGTAATTCACAAACCTGCAGAGTTATAAATGACAGCTATCGTCCAAAAATATACTGAAGTAAGGCTGCCAAGAGGACTTGAAAGCGGGGCAGAATTGCAGGAAACCGATTTCAGGAGGTAGACTGGAATTGCTTTGAAAGCATAGGAAAAGAGGCAGAACGTCCACAATGATGCACTTGGCCAAAAAGGGCGTATGCGTTTTTTCCTGAATATATTCAGGAAAAAACGCATACGCCCTTTTTGGCCAACCAAGCAAGCTTGCAAAGGAAATCTGCACTACAATGAAGTCTCACTTCCCCCCGGTCAAAAGGGCCATCTGAAAAAAGTGTAAAATCCAGAAAGGCAGGACAGGCCATGGAGAACTGGGAGCCTTGTTATGCTGATGGGCGGGATGTAAATTGCCAACAGACACTCGGGAGAAGTGTATGGTGTTTCCTGAAACATCTAAAAAACAAAGCAACAGAGCCTAGGGCACTTCCACTTATGGTCCTATAGCTTAGGGAAATTAAAATCAAAAAGACACAGCCACCCAAAAGTTTGGGACGCCTCTGTTTACAAGAACCTCGTTTACAGTACAAGTTCAACATCGCAGAAAGTGAAAAATGGATAAAGAACATGTGGTATTTACTTACAAAGCAATATCACTCAGCAATGAAATCTATGTCATCAGGCCCTTAGCAGCACAATGAGTGGATTCAGGTATGATGATTCTAACTGAAATAAGTCACACAGAAAAAGAAATATCATAAGATTATCAGTAATACACGGAATGTAAACTTGGCTACACAGGAACTGAATTACAGAACAGAACAGCGTCTCAAATTTAGAAAACCAACTTATGCTTGCTTAAGGGGAAAGGTGAGTTGGGGTGCTGCATAAAACCAGAGATTGAAATGAGCACAGATAAAGTTCCTTAAGCCAAATATGGAATAGACAAGAGCTACTCCTTGCTCAACGAAATGGACTCAACACCCCATATTAAACGCCTAAGAATGTACCTGACTAGTAAGTATCTTAAAACCTATGGATTGCTATGTCTCCGAAAGAGAATCAAGCGTGTGTACAGGGGCATAAACGCAGCAGTGATAGGATTGGAGAGGTTCGGTGAACAAATGAAGACCCTTTGAAGTCATATTGCATGGTACCCATTCCACGGGTCTCAACTCTCCAGGTTTAAGGTATTCTTCCTTCAGCTAAAACATGCATGTGGAACCCAGAGTATGATCAACCGTGTGAACGGGAGACGTGTTCAAATATGTCTCAGTTTTCCTCCCCTGGTACTCGGGTGCAACATTCCAGACGCTTTACTAACACTCTCCCCACTTGGAGAGTCAGCGCCTTTAACCTCCTGTTTGGCCCAGTTTGCAATTTCTGCGGAAGATGAACAGGAATAGGGAGAACCAATGAGAGACTAGCTGGAGGTGTCTGGACGGGCAAATTTAAATCTCATTTCCCACCAGGAAGAGGAAATAACCAAAGGCTCAGCGTGCCGTGCCGGAACCAGATTAGGGCCTGAAGCCATCCTGCGGTGTTGCGGCCAGATCACAAGAAAGTGAGTTGAAGAAAGGAACTCAGGGGCACTGTAATTCACAAACCTGCAGAGTTATAAATGACAGCTATCGTCCAAAAATATACTGAAGTAAGGCTGCCAAGAGGACTTGAAAGCGGGGCAGAATTGCAGGAAACCGATTTCAGGAGGTAGACTGGAATTGCTTTGAAAGCATAGGAAAAGAGGCAGAACGTCCACAATGATGCACTTGGCCAAAAAGGGCGTATGCGTTTTTTCCTGAATATATTCAGGAAAAAACGCATACGCCCTTTTTGGCCAACCAAGCAAGCTTGCAAAGGAAATCTGCACTACAATGAAGTCTCACTTCCCCCCGGTCAAAAGGGCCATCTGAAAAAAGTGTAAAATCCAGAAAGGCAGGACAGGCCATGGAGAACTGGGAGCCTTGTTATGCTGATGGGCGGGATGTAAATTGCCAACAGACACTCGGGAGAAGTGTATGGTGTTTCCTGAAACATCTAAAAAACAAAGCAACAGAGCCTAGGGCACTTCCACTTATGGTCCTATAGCTTAGGGAAATTAAAATCAAAAAGACACAGCCACCCAAAAGTTTGGGACGCCTCTGTTTACAAGAACCTCGTTTACAGTACAAGTTCAACATCGCAGAACGTGAAAAATGGATAAAGAACATGTGGTATTTACTTACAAAGCAATATCACTCAGCAATGAAATCTATGTCATCAGGCCCTTAGCAGCACAATGAGTGGATTCAAGTATGATGATTCTAACTGAAATAAGTCACACAGAAAAAGAAATATCATAAGATATCAGTAATACACGGAATGTAAACTTGGCTACACAGGAACTGAATTACAGAACAGAACAGCGTCTCAAATTTAGAAAACCAACTTATGCTTGCTTAAGGGGAAAGGTGAGTTGGGGTGCTGCATAAAACCAGAGATTGAAATGAGCACAGATAAAGTTCCTTAAGCCAAATATGGAATAGACAAGAGCTACTCCTTGCTCAACGAAATGGACTCAACACCCCATATTAAACGCCTAAGAATGTACCTGACTAGTAAGTATCTTAAAACCTATGGATTGCTATGTCTCTGAAAGAGAATCAAGCATGTGTACAGGGGCATAAACGCAGCAGTGATAGGATTGGAGAGGTTCGGTGAACAAATGAAGACCCTTTGAAGTCATATTGCATGGTACCCATTCCACGGGTCTCAACTCTCCAGGTTTAAGGTATTCTTCCTTCAGCTAAAACATGCATGTGGAACCCAGAGTATGATCAACCGTGTGAACGGGAGACGTGTTCAAATATGTCTCAGTTTTCCTCCCCTGGTACTCGGGTGCAACATTCCAGACGCTTTACTAACACTCTCCCCACTTGGAGAGTCAGCGCCTTTAACCTCCTGTTTGGCCCAGTTTGCAATTTCTGCGGAAGATGAACAGGAATAGGGAGAACCAATGAGAGACTAGCTGGAGGTGTCTGGACGGGCAAATTTAAATCTCATTTCCCACCAGGAAGAGGAAATAACCAAAGGCTCAGCGTGCCGTGCCGGAACCAGATTAGGGCCTGAAGCCATCCTGCGGTGTTGCGGCCAGATCACAAGAAAGTGAGTTGAAGAAAGGAACTCAGGGGCACTGTAATTCACAAACCTGCAGAGTTATAAATGACAGCTATCGTCCAAAAATATACTGAAGTAAGGCTGCCAAGAGGACTTGAAAGCGGGGCAGAATTGCAGGAAACCGATTTCAGGAGGTAGACTGGAATTGCTTTGAAAGCATAGGAAAAGAGGCAGAACGTCCACAATGATGCACTTGGCCAAAAAGGGCGTATGCGTTTTTTCCTGAATATATTCAGGAAAAAACGCATACGCCCTTTTTGGCCAACCAAGCAAGCTTGCAAAGGAAATCTGCACTACAATGAAGTCTCACTTCCCCCCGGTCAAAAGGGCCATCTGAAAAAAGTGTAAAATCCAGAAAGGCAGGACAGGCCATGGAGAACTGGGAGCCTTGTTAT
The DNA here is from genome assembly GCF_963455315.2 of Globicephala melas. Classification (NCBI taxonomy): domain Eukaryota; kingdom Metazoa; phylum Chordata; class Mammalia; order Artiodactyla; family Delphinidae; genus Globicephala; species Globicephala melas. The sequence continues at coordinate 432,047 of NW_027207339.1, forward strand.
GCTGATGGGCGGGATGTAAATTGCCAACAGACACTCGGGAGAAGTGTATGGTGTTTCCTGAAACATCTAAAAAACAAAGCAACAGAGCCTAGGGCACTTCCACTTATGGTCCTATAGCTTAGGGAAATTAAAATCAAAAAGACACAGCCACCCAAAAGTTTGGGACGCCTCTGTTTACAAGAACCTCGTTTACAGTACAAGTTCAACATCGCAGAAAGTGAAAAATGGATAAAGAACATGTGGTATTTACTTACAAAGCAATATCACTCAGCAATGAAATCTATGTCATCAGGCCCTTAGCAGCACAATGAGTGGATTCAAGTATGATGATTCTAACTGAAATAAGTCACACAGAAAAAGAAATATCATAAGATTATCAGTAATACACGGAATGTAAACTTGGCTACACAGGAACTGAATTACAGAACAGAACAGCGTCTCAAATTTAGAAAACCAACTTATGCTTGCTTAAGGGGAAAGGTGAGTTGGGGTGCTGCATAAAACCAGAGATTGAAATGAGCACAGATAAAGTTCCTTAAGCCAAATATGGAATAGACAAGAGCTACTCCTTGCTCAACGAAATGGACTCAACACCCCATATTAAACGCCTAAGAATGTACCTGACTAGTAAGTATCTTAAAACCTATGGATTGCTATGTCTCCGAAAGAGAATCAAGCATGTGTACAGGGGCATAAACGCAGCAGTGATAGGATTGGAGAGGTTCGGTGAACAAATGAAGACCCTTTGAAGTCATATTGCATGGTACCCATTCCACGGGTCTCAACTCTCCAGGTTTAAGGTATTCTTCCTTCAGCTAAAACATGCATGTGGAACCCAGAGTATGATCAACCGTGTGAACGGGAGACGTGTTCAAATATGTCTCAGTTTTCCTCCCCTGGTACTCGGGTGCAACATTCCAGACGCTTTACTAACACTCTCCCCACTTGGAGAGTCAGCGCCTTTAACCTCCTGTTTGGCCCAGTTTGCAATTTCTGCGGAAGATGAACAGGAATAGGGAGAACCAATGAGAGACTAGCTGGAGGTGTCTGGACGGGCAAATTTAAATCTCATTTCCCACCAGGAAGAGGAAATAACCAAAGGCTCAGCGTGCCGTGCCGGAACCAGATTAGGGCCTGAAGCCATCCTGCGGTGTTGCGGCCAGATCACAAGAAAGTGAGTTGAAGAAAGGAACTCAGGGGCACTGTAATTCACAAACCTGCAGAGTTATAAATGACAGCTATCGTCCAAAAATATACTGAAGTAAGGCTGCCAAGAGGACTTGAAAGCGGGGCAGAATTGCAGGAAACCGATTTCAGGAGGTAGACTGGAATTGCTTTGAAAGCATAGGAAAAGAGGCAGAACGTCCACAATGATGCACTTGGCCAAAAAGGGCGTATGCGTTTTTTCCTGAATATATTCAGGAAAAAACGCATACGCCCTTTTTGGCCAACCAAGCAAGCTTGCAAAGGAAATCTGCACTACAATGAAGTCTCACTTCCCCCCGGTCAAAAGGGCCATCTGAAAAAAGTGTAAAATCCAGAAAGGCAGGACAGGCCATGGAGAACTGGGAGCCTTGTTATGCTGATGGGCGGGATGTAAATTGCCAACAGACACTCGGGAGAAGTGTATGGTGTTTCCTGAAACATCTATACAACAAAGCAACAGAGCCTAGGGCACTTCCACTTATGGTCCTATAGCTTAGGGAAATTAAAATCAAAAAGACACAGCCACCCAAAAGTTTGGGACGCCTCTGTTTACAAGAACCTCGTTTACAGTACAAGTTCAACATCGCAGAACGTGAAAAATGGATAAAGAACATGTGGTATTTACTTACAAAGCAATATCACTCAGCAATGAAATCTATGTCATCAGGCCCTTAGCAGCACAATGAGTGGATTCAAGTATGATGATTCTAACTGAAATAAGTCACACAGAAAAAGAAATATCATAAGATATCAGTAATACACAGAATGTAAACTTGGCTACACAGGAACTGAATTACAGAACAGAACAGCGTCTCAAATTTAGAAAACCAACTTATGCTTGCTTAAGGGGAAAGGTGAGTTGGGGTGCTGCATAAAACCAGAGATTGAAATGAGCACAGATAAAGTTCCTTAAGCCAAATATGGAATAGACAAGAGCTACTCCTTGCTCAACGAAATGGACTCAACACCCCATATTAAACGCCTAAGAATGTACCTGACTAGTAAGTATCTTAAAACCTATGGATTGCTATGTCTCCGAAAGAGAATCAAGCATGTGTACAGGGGCATAAACGCAGCAGTGATAGGATTGGAGAGGTTCGGTGAACAAATGAAGACCCTTTGAAGTCATATTGCATGGTACCCATTCCACGGGTCTCAACTCTCCAGGTTTAAGGTATTCTTCCTTCAGCTAAAACATGCATGTGGAACCCAGAGTATGATCAACCGTGTGAACGGGAGACGTGTTCAAATATGTCTCAGTTTTCCTCCCCTGGTACTCGGGTGCAACATTCCAGACGCTTTACTAACACTCTCCCCACTTGGAGAGTCAGCGCCTTTAACCTCCTGTTTGGCCCAGTTTGCAATTTCTGTGGAAGATGAACAGGAATAGGGAGAACCAATGAGAGACTAGCTGGAGGTGTCTGGACGGGCAAATTTAAATCTCATTTCCCACCAGGAAGAGGAAATAACCAAAGGCTCAGCGTGCCGTGCCGGAACCAGATTAGGGCCTGAAGCCATCCTGCGGTGTTGCGGCCAGATCACAAGAAAGTGAGTTGAAGAAAGGAACTCAGGGGCACTGTAATTCACAAACCTGCAGAGTTATAAATGACAGCTATCGTCCAAAAATATACTGAAGTAAGGCTGCCAAGAGGACTTGAAAGCGGGGCAGAATTGCAGGAAACCGATTTCAGGAGGTAGACTGGAATTGCTTTGAAAGCATAGGAAAAGAGGCAGAACGTCCACAATGATGCACTTGGCCAAAAAGGGCGTATGCGTTTTTTCCTGAATATATTCAGGAAAAAACGCATACGCCCTTTTTGGCCAACCAAGCAAGCTTGCAAAGGAAATCTGCACTACAATGAAGTCTCACTTCCCCCCGGTCAAAAGGGCCATCTGAAAAAAGTGTAAAATCCAGAAAGGCAGGACAGGCCATGGAGAACTGGGAGCCTTGTTATGCTGATGGGCGGGATGTAAATTGCCAACAGACACTCGGGAGAAGTGTATGGTGTTTCCTGAAACATCTAAAAAACAAAGCAACAGAGCCTAGGGCACATCCACTTATGGTCCTATAGCTTAGGGAAATTAAAATCAAAAAGACACAGCCACCCAAAAGTTTGGGACGCCTCTGTTTACAAGAACCTCGTTTACAGTACAAGTTCAACATCGCAGAAAGTGAAAAATGGATAAAGAACATGTGGTATTTACTTACAAAGCAATATCACTCAGCAATGAAATCTATGTCATCAGGCCCTTAGCAGCACAATGAGTGGATTCAAGTATGATGATTCTAATTGAAATAAGTCACACAGAAAAAGAAATATCATAAGATTATCAGTAATACACGGAATGTAAACTTGGCTACACAGGAACTGAATTACAGAACAGAACAGCGTCTCAAATTTAGAAAACCAACTTATGCTTGCTTAAGGGGAAAGGTGAGTTGGGGTGCTGCATAAAACCAGAGATTGAAATGAGCACAGATAAAGTTCCTTAAGCCAAATATGGAATAGACAAGAGCTACTCCTTGCTCAACGAAATGGACTCAACACCCCATATTAAACGCCTAAGAATGTACCTGACTAGTAAGTATCTTAAAACCTATGGATTGCTATGTCTCCGAAAGAGAATCAAGCATGTGTACAGGGGCATAAACGCAGCAGTGATAGGATTGGAGAGGTTCGGTGAACAAATGAAGACCCTTTGAAGTCATATTGCATGGTACCCATTCCACGGGTCTCAACTCTCCAGGTTTAAGGTATTCTTCCTTCAGCTAAAACATGCATGTGGAACCCAGAGTATGATCAACCGTGTGAACGGGAGACGTGTTCAAATATGTCTCAGTTTTCCTCCCCTGGTACTCGGGTGCAACATTCCAGACGCTTTACTAACACTCTCCCCACTTGGAGAGTCAGCGCCTTTAACCTCCTGTTTGGCCCAGTTTGCAATTTCTGCGGAAGATGAACAGGAATAGGGAGAACCAATGAGAGACTAGCTGGAGGTGTCTGGACGGGCAAATTTAACTCTCATTTCCCACCAGGAAGAGGAAATAACCAAAGGCTCAGCGTGCCGTGCCGGAACCAGATTAGGGCCTGAAGCCATCCTGCGGTGTTGCGGCCAGATCACAAGAAAGTGAGTTGAAGAAAGGAGCTCAGGGGCACTGTAATTCACAAACTTGCAGAGTTATAAATGACAGCTATCGTCCAAAAATATACTGAAGTAAGGCTGCCAAGAGGACTTGAAAGCGGGGCAGAATTGCAGGAAACCGATTTCAGGAGGTAGACTGGAATTGCATTGAAAGCATAGGAAAAGAGGCAGAACGTCCACAATGATGCACTTGGCCAAAAAGGGCGTATGCGTTTTTTCCTGAATATATTCAGGAAAAAACGCATACGCCCTTTTTGGCCAACCAAGCAAGCTTGCAAAGGAAATCTGCACTATAATGAAGTCTCACTTCCCCCCGGTCAAAAGGGCCATCTGAAAAAAGTGTAAAATCCAGAAAGGCAGGACAGGCCATGGAGAACTGGGAGCCTTGTTATGCTGATGGGCGGGATGTAAATTGCCAACAGACACTCGGGAGAAGTGTATGGTGTTTCCTGAAACATCTATACAACAAAGCAACAGAGCCTAGGGCACTTCCACTTATGGTCCTATAGCTTAGGGAAATTAAAATCAAAAAGACACAGCCACCCCAAAGTTTGGGACGCCTCTGTTTACAAGAACCTCGTTTACCGTACAAGTTCAATATCACAGAAAGTGAAAAATGGATAAAGAACTTGTGGTACTTACGTACAATGCAGTATCACTCAGCAATGAAATCTATGTCATCAGGCCCGTAGCAGCATAATGAGTGGATTCAGGTACGATGATTCTAACTGAAATGTCACACAGAAAAAGAAACATCATAAGATATCACTAATACACGGAATGTAAACTTGGCTACACAGGAACTGAATTCCAAAACAGAACAGGGTCTCAAATTTAGAAAACCAACTTATGCTTGCTTAAGGGGAAAGGTGAGTTGGGGTGCTGCATAAAACCAGAGATTGAAATGAGCACAGATAAAGTTCCTTAAGCCAAATATGGAATAGACAAGAGCTACTCCTTGCTCAACGAAATGGACTCAACACCGCATATTAAACGCCTAAGAATGTACCTGACTAGTAAGTATCTTAAAAGCTATGGATTGCTATGTCTCCGAAAGAGAATCAAGCATGTGTACAGGGGCATAAACGCAGCAGTGATAGGATTGGAGAGGTTCGGTGAGCAAATGAAGATCCTTTGAAGTCATATTGCATGGTACCCATTCCACGGGTCTCAACTCTCCAGGTTTAAGGTATTCTTCCTTCAGCTAAAACATGCATGTGGAACCCAGAGTATGATCAACCGTGTGAACGGGAGACGTGTTCAAATATGTCTCAGTTTTCCTCCCTGGTACTCGGGTGCAACATTCCAGACGCTTTACTAACACTCTCCACACTTGGAGAGTCCGTCCCTTTAACTTCCTGTTTGGCCCAGTTTGCAATTTCTGCGGAAGATGAACAGGAATAGGGAACACCAATGAGAGACTAGCTGGAGGTATCTGGACGGGCAAATTTAACTCTCATTTCCCACCAGGAAGAGGAAATAACCAAAGGCTCAGCGTGCCGTGCCGGAACCAGATTAGGGCCTGAAGCCATCCTGCGGTGTTGCGGCCAGCTCAAAAGAAAGCGAGTTGAAGAAAGGAGCTCAGGGGCACTGTAATTCACAAACCTGCAGAGTTATAAATGACAGCTATCGTCCAAAAATATACTGAAGTAAGGCTGCCAAGAGGATTTGAAAGCGGGGCAGAATTGCAGGAAACCGATTTCAGGAGGTAGACTGGAATTGCTTTGAAAGCATAGGAAAAGAGGCAGAACGTCCACAATGATGCACTTGGCCAAAAAGGGCGTATGCGTTTTTTCCTGAATATATTCAGGAAAAAACGCATACGCCCTTTTTGGCCAACCAAGCAAGCTTGCAAAGGAAATCTGCACTACAATGAAGTCTCACTTCCCCCCGGTCAAAAGGGCCATCTGAAAAAAGTGTAAAATCCAGAAAGGCAGGACAGGCCATGGAGAACTGGGAGCCTTGTTATGCTGATGGGCGGGATGTAAATTGCCAACAGACACTCGGGAGAAGTGTATGGTGTTTCCTGAAACATCTAAAAAACAAAGCAACAGAGCCTAGGGCACTTCCACTTATGGTCCTATAGCTTAGGGAAATTAAAATCAAAAAGACACAGCCACCCAAAAGTTTGGGACGCCTCTGTTTACAAGAACCTCGTTTACAGTACAAGTTCAACATCGCAGAAAGTGAAAAATGGATAAAGAACATGTGGTATTTACTTACAAAGCAATATCACTCAGCAATGAAATCTATGTCATCAGGCCCTTAGCAGCACAATGAGTGGATTCAAGTATGATGATTCTAACTGAAATAAGTCACACAGAAAAAGAAATATCATAAGATATCAGTAATACACGGAATGTAAACTTGGCTACACAGGAACTGAATTACAGAACAGAACAGCGTCTCAAATTTAGAAAACCAACTTATGCTTGCTTAAGGGGAAAGGTGAGTTGGGGTGCTGCATAAAACCAGAGATTGAAATGAGCACAGATAAAGTTCCTTAAGCCAAATATGGAATAGACAAGAGCTACTCCTTGCTCAACGAAATGGACTCAACACCGCATATTAAACGCCTAAGAATGTACCTGACTAGTAAGTATCTTAAAACCTATGGATTGCTATGTCTCCGAAAGAGAATCAAGCATGTGTACAGGGGCATAAACGCAGCAGTGATAGGATTGGAGAGGTTCGGTGAACAAATGAAGACCCTTTGAAGTCATATTGCATGGTACCCATTCCACGGGTCTCAACTCTCCAGGTTTAAGGTATTCTTCCTTCAGCTAAAACATGCATGTGGAACCCAGAGTATGATCAACCGTGTGAACGGGAGACGTGTTCAAATATGTCTCAGTTTTCCTCCCCTGGTACTCGGGTGCAACATTCCAGACGCTTTACTAACACTCTCCCCACTTGGAGAGTCAGCGCCTTTAACCTCCTGTTTGGCCCAGTTTGCAATTTCTGCGGAAGATGAACAGGAATAGGGAGAACCAATGAGAGACTAGCTGGAGGTGTCTGGACGGGCAAATTTAAATCTCATTTCCCACCAGGAAGAGGAAATAACCAAAGGCTCAGCGTGCCGTGCCGGAACCAGATTAGGGCCTGAAGCCATCCTGCGGTGTTGCGGCCAGATCACAAGAAAGCGAGTTGAAGAAAGGAACTCAGGGGCACTGTAATTCACAAACCTGCAGAGTTATAAATGACAGCTATCGTCCAAAAATATACTGAAGTAAGGCTGCCAAGAGGACTTGAAAGCGGGGCAGAATTGCAGGAAACCGATTTCAGGAGGTAGACTGGAATTGCTTTGAAAGCATAGGAAAAGAGGCAGAACGTCCACAATGATGCACTTGGCCAAAAAGGGCGTATGCGTTTTTTCCTGAATATATTCAGGAAAAAACGCATACGCCCTTTTTGGCCAACCAAGCAAGCTTGCAAAGGAAATCTGCACTACAATGAAGTCTCACTTCCCCCCGGTCAAAAGGGCCATCTGAAAAAAGTGTAAAATCCAGAAAGGCAGGACAGGCCATGGAGAACTGGGAGCCTTGTTATGCTGATGGGCGGGATGTAAATTGCCAACAGACACTCGGGAGAAGTGTATGGTGTTTCCTGAAACATCTATACAACAAAGCAACAGAGCCTAGGGCACTTCCACTTATGGTCCTATAGCTTAGGGAAATTAAAATCAAAAAGACACAGCCACCCAAAAGTTTGGGACGCCTCTGTTTACAAGAACCTCGTTTACAGTACAAGTTCAACATCGCAGAACGTGAAAAATGGATAAAGAACATGTGGTATTTACTTACAAAGCAATATCACTCAGCAATGAAATCTATGTCATCAGGCCCTTAGCAGCACAATGAGTGGATTCAAGTATGATGATTCTAACTGAAATAAGTCACACAGAAAAAGAAATATCATAAGATATCAGTAATACACAGAATGTAAACTTGGCTACACAGGAACTGAATTACAGAACAGAACAGCGTCTCAAATTTAGAAAACCAACTTATGCTTGCTTAAGGGGAAAGGTGAGTTGGGGTGCTGCATAAAACCAGAGATTGAAATGAGCACAGATAAAGTTCCTTAAGCCAAATATGGAATAGACAAGAGCTACTCCTTGCTCAACGAAATGGACTCAACACCCCATATTAAACGCCTAAGAATGTACCTGACTAGTAAGTATCTTAAAACCTATGGATTGCTATGTCTTCGAAAGAGAATCAAGCATGTGTACAGGGGCATAAACGCAGCAGTGATAGGATTGGAGAGGTTCGGTGAACAAATGAAGACCCTTTGAAGTCATATTGCATGGTACCCATTCCACGGGTCTCAACTCTCCAGGTTTAAGGTATTCTTCCTTCAGCTAAAACATGCATGTGGAACCCAGAGTATGATCAACCGTGTGAACGGGAGACGTGTTCAAATATGTCTCAGTTTTCCTCCCCTGGTACTCGGGTGCAACATTCCAGACGCTTTACTAACACTCTCCCCACTTGGAGAGTCAGCGCCTTTAACCTCCTGTTTGGCCCAGTTTGCAATTTCTGCGGAAGATGAACAGGAATAGGGAGAACCAATGAGAGACTAGCTGGAGGTGTCTGGACGGGCAAATTTAAATCTCATTTCCCACCAGGAAGAGGAAATAACCAAAGGCTCAGCGTGCCGTGCCGGAACCAGATTAGGGCCTGAAGCCATCCTGCGGTGTTGCGGCCAGATCACAAGAAAGTGAGTTGAAGAAAGGAACTCAGGGGCACTGTAATTCACAAACCTGCAGAGTTATAAATGACAGCTATCGTCCAAAAATATACTGAAGTAAGGCTGCCAAGAGGACTTGAAAGCGGGGCAGAATTGCAGGAAACCGATTTCAGGAGGTAGACTGGAATTGCTTTGAAAGCATAGGAAAAGAGGCAGAACGTCCACAATGATGCACTTGGCCAAAAAGGGCGTATGCGTTTTTTCCTGAATATATTCAGGAAAAAACGCATACGCCCTTTTTGGCCAACCAAGCAAGCTTGCAAAGGAAATCTGCACTACAATGAAGTCTCACTTCCCCCCGGTCAAAAGGGCCATCTGAAAAAAGTGTAAAATCCAGAAAGGCAGGACAGGCCATGGAGAACTGGGAGCCTTGTTATGCTGATGGGCGGGATGTAAATTGCCAACAGACACTCGGGAGAAGTGTATGGTTTTTCCTGAAACATCTAAAAAACAAAGCAACAGAGCCTAGGGCACATCCACTTATGGTCCTATAGCTTAGGGAAATTAAAATCAAAAAGACACAGCCACCCAAAAGTTTGGGACGCCTCTGTTTACAAGAACCTCGTTTACAGTACAAGTTCAACATCGCAGAAAGTGAAAAATGGATAAAGAACATGTGGTATTTACTTACAAAGCAATATCACTCAGCAATGAAATCTATGTCATCAGGCCCTTAGCAGCACAATGAGTGGATTCAAGTATGATGATTCTAATTGAAATAAGTCACACAGAAAAAGAAATATCATAAGATTATCAGTAATACACGGAATGTAAACTTGGCTACACAGGAACTGAATTACAGAACAGAACAGCGTCTCAAATTTAGAAAACCAACTTATGCTTGCTTAAGGGGAAAGGTGAGTTGGGGTGCTGCATAAAACCAGAGATTGAAATGAGCACAGATAAAGTTCCTTAAGCCAAATATGGAATAGACAAGAGCTACTCCTTGCTCAACGAAATGGACTCAACACCCCATATTAAACGCCTAAGAATGTACCTGACTAGTAAGTATCTTAAAACCTATGGATTGCTATGTCTCCGAAAGAGAATCAAGCATGTGTACAGGGGCATAAACGCAGCAGTGATAGGATTGGAGAGGTTCGGTGAACAAATGAAGACCCTTTGAAGTCATATTGCATGGTACCCATTCCACGGGTCTCAACTCTCCAGGTTTAAGGTATTCTTCCTTCAGCTAAAACATGCATGTGGAACCCAGAGTATGATCAACCGTGTGAACGGGAGACGTGTTCAAATATGTCTCAGTTTTCCTCCCCTGGTACTCGGGTGCAACATTCCAGACGCTTTACTAACACTCTCCCCACTTGGAGAGTCAGCGCCTTTAACCTCCTGTTTGGCCCAGTTTGCAATTTCTGCGGAAGATGAACAGGAATAGGGAGAACCAATGAGAGACTAGCTGGAGGTGTCTGGACGGGCAAATTTAACTCTCATTTCCCACCAGGAAGAGGAAATAACCAAAGGCTCAGCGTGCCGTGCCGGAACCAGATTAGGGCCTGAAGCCATCCTGCGGTGTTGCGGCCAGATCACAAGAAAGTGAGTTGAAGAAAGGAGCTCAGGGGCACTGTAATTCACAAACTTGCAGAGTTATAAATGACAGCTATCGTCCAAAAATATACTGAAGTAAGGCTGCCAAGAGGACTTGAAAGCGGGGCAGAATTGCAGGAAACCGATTTCAGGAGGTAGACTGGAATTGCATTGAAAGCATAGGAAAAGAGGCAGAACGTCCACAATGATGCACTTGGCCAAAAAGGGCGTATGCGTTTTTTCCTGAATATATTCAGGAAAAAACGCATACGCCCTTTTTGGCCAACCAAGCAAGCTTGCAAAGGAAATCTGCACTATAATGAAGTCTCACTTCCCCCCGGTCAAAAGGGCCATCTGAAAAAAGTGTAAAATCCAGAAAGGCAGGACAGGCCATGGAGAACTGGGAGCCTTGTTATGCTGATGGGCGGGATGTAAATTGCCAACAGACACTCGGGAGAAGTGTATGGTGTTTCCTGAAACATCTATACAACAAAGCAACAGAGCCTAGGGCACTTCCACTTATGGTCCTATAGCTTAGGGAAATTAAAATCAAAAAGACACAGCCACCCAAATGTTTGGGACGCCTCTGTTTACAAGAACCTCGTTTACCGTACAAGTTCAATATCACAGAAAGTGAAAAATGGATAAAGAACTTGTGGTACTTACGTACAATGCAGTATCACTCAGCAATGAAATCTATGTCATCAGGCCCGTAGCAGCATAATGAGTGGATTCAGGTACGATGATTCTAACTGAAATAAGTCACACAGAAAAAGAAACATCATAAGATATCACTAATACACGGAATGTAAACTTGGCTACACAGGAACTGAATTCCAAAACAGAACAGGGTCTCAAATTTAGAAAACCAACTTATGGTTGCTTAAGGGGAAAGGTGAGTTGGGGTGCTGCATAAAACCAGAGATTGAAATGAGCACAGATAAAGTTCCTTAAGCCAAATATGGAATAGACAAGAGCTACTCCTTGCTCAACGAAATGGACTCAACACCGCATATTAAACGCCTAAGAATGTACCTGACTAGTAAGTATCTTAAAACCTATGGATTGCTATGTCTCCGAAAGAGAATCAAGCATGTGTACAGGGGCATAAACGCAGCAGTGATAGGATTGGAGAGGTTCGGTGAGCAAATGAAGATCCTTTGAAGTCATATTGCATGGTACCCATTCCACGGGTCTCAACTCTCCAGGTTTAAGGTATTCTTCCTTCAGCTAAAACATGCATGTGGAACCCAGAGTATGATCAACCGTGTGAACGGGAGACGTGTTCAAATATGTCTCAGTTTTCCTCCCTGGTACTCGGGTGCAACATTCCAGACGCTTTACTAACACTCTCCACACTTGGAGAGTCCGTCCCTTTAACTTCCTGTTTGGCCCAGTTTGCAATTTCTGCGGAAGATGAACAGGAATAGGGAACACCAATGAGAGACTAGCTGGAGGTATCTGGACGGGCAAATTTAACTCTCATTTCCCACCAGGAAGAGGAAATAACCAAAGGCTCAGCGTGCCGTGCCGGAACCAGATTAGGGCCTGAAGCCATCCTGCGGTGTTGCGGCCAGCTCAAAAGAAAGCGAGTTGAAGAAAGGAGCTCAGGGGCACTGTAATTCACAAACCTGCAGAGTTATAAATGACAGCTATCGTCCAAAAATATACTGAAGTAAGGCTGCCAAGAGGATTTGAAAGCGGGGCAGAATTGCAGGAAACCGATTTCAGGAGGTAGACTGGAATTGCTTTGAAAGCATAGGAAAAGAGGCAGAACGTCCACAATGATGCACTTGGCCAAAAAGGGCGTATGCGTTTTTTCCTGAATATATTCAGGAAAAAACGCATACGCCCTTTTTGGCCAACCAAGCAAGCTTGCAAAGGAAATCTGCACTACAATGAAGTCTCACTTCCCCCCGGTCAAAAGGGCCATCTGAAAAAAGTGTAAAATCCAGAAAGGCAGGACAGGCCATGGAGAACTGGGAGCCTTGTTATGCTGATGGGCGGGATGTAAATTGCCAACAGACACTCGGGAGAAGTGTATGGTGTTTCCTGAAACATCTATACAACAAAGCAACAGAGCCTAGGGCACTTCCACTTATGGTCCTATAGCTTAGGGAAATTAAAATCAAAAAGACACAGCCACCCAAAAGTTTGGGACGCCTCTGTTTACAAGAACCTCGTTTACAGTACAAGTTCAACATCGCAGAAAGTGAAAAATGGATAAAGAACATGTGGTATTTACTTACAAAGCAATATCACTCAGCAATGAAATCTATGTCATCAGGCCCTTAGCAGCACAATGAGTGGATTCAAGTATGATGATTCTAACTGAAATAAGTCACACAGAAAAAGAAATATCATAAGATATCAGTAATACACGGAATGTAAACTTGGCTACACAGGAACTGAATTACAGAACAGAACAGCGTCTCAAATTTAGAAAACCAACTTATGCTTGCTTAAGGGGAAAGGTGAGTTGGGGTGCTGCATAAAACCAGAGATTGAAATGAGCACAGATAAAGTTCCTTAAGCCAAATATGGAATAGACAAGAGCTACTCCTTGCTCAACGAAATGGACTCAACACCGCATATTAAACGCCTAAGAATGTACCTGACTAGTAAGTATCTTAAAACCTATGGATTGCTATGTCTCCGAAAGAGAATCAAGCATGTGTACAGGGGCATAAACGCAGCAGTGATAGGATTGGAGAGGTTCGGTGAACAAATGAAGACCCTTTGAAGTCATATTGCATGGTACCCATTCCACGGGTCTCAACTCTCCAGGTTTAAGGTATTCTTCCTTCAGCTAAAACATGCATGTGGAACCCAGAGTATGATCAACCGTGTGAACGGGAGACGTGTTCAAATATGTCTCAGTTTTCCTCCCCTGGTACTCGGGTGCAACATTCCAGACGCTTTACTAACACTCTCCCCACTTGGAGAGTCAGCGCCTTTAACCTCCTGTTTGGCCCAGTTTGCAATTTCTGCGGAAGATGAACAGGAATAGGGAGAACCAATGAGAGACTAGCTGGAGGTGTCTGGAAGGGCAAATTTAACTCTCATTTCCCACCAGGAAGAGGAAATAACCAAAGGCTCAGCGTGCCGTGCCGGAACCAGATTAGGGCCTGAAGCCATTCTGCGGTGTTGCGGCCAGGTCACAAGAAAGCGAGTTGAAGAAAGGAGCTCAGGGGCACTGTAATTCACAAACCTGCAGAGTTATAAATGACAGCTATCGTCCAAAAATATACTGAAGTAAGGCTGCCAAGAGGACTTGAAAGCGGGGCAGAATTGCAGGAAACCGATTTCAGGAGGTAGACTGGAATTGCATTGAAAGCATAGGAAAAGAGGCAGAACGTCCACAATGATGCACTTGGCCAAAAAGGGCGTATGCGTTTTTTCCTGAATATATTCAGGAAAAAAAGCATACGCCCTTTTTGGCCAACCAAGCAAGCTTGCAAAGGAAATCTGCACTACAATGAAGTCTCACTTCCCCCCGGTCAAAAGGGCCATCTGAAAAAGGTGTAAAATCCAGAAAGGCAGGACAGGCCATGGAGAACTGGGAGCCTTGTTATGCTGATGGGCGGGATGTAAATTGCCAACAGCCACTCGGGAGAAGTGTATGGTGTTTCCTGAAACATCTATACAACAAAGCAACAGAGCCTAGGGCACTTCCACTTATGGTCCTATAGCTTAGGGAAATTAAAATCAAAAAGACACAGCCACCCCAAAGTTTGGGACGCCTCTGTTTACAAAAACCTCGTTTACCACACAAGTTCAATATCACAGAAAGTGAAAAATGTATAAAGAACTTGTGGTACTTACGTACAATGCAGTATCACTCAGCAATGAAATCTATGTCATCAGGCCCGTAGCAGCATAATGAGTGGATTCAGGTACGGTGATTCTAACTGAAATAAGTCACACAGAAAAAGAAACATCATAAGATATCAGTAATACACGGAATGTAAACTTGGCTACATAGGAACTGAATTCCAAAACAGAACAGGGTCTCAAATTTAGAAAACCAACTTATGCTTGCTTAAGGGGAAAGGTGAGTTGGGGTGCTGCATAAAACCAGAGATTGAAATGAGCACAGATAAAGTTCCTTAAGCCAAATATGGAATAGACAAGAGCTACTCCTTGCTCAACGAAATGGACTCAACACCCCATATTAAACGCCTAAGAATGTACCTGACTAGTAAGTATCTTAAAACCTATGGATTGCTATGTCTCCAAAAGAGAATCAAGCGTGTGTACAGGGGCATAAACGCAGCAGTGATAGGATTGGAGAGGTTCGGTGAGCAAATGAAGACCCTTTGAAGTCATATTGCATGGTACCCATTCCACGGGTCTCAACTCTCCAGGTTTAAGGTATTCTTCCTTCAGCTAAAACATGCATGTGGCACCCAGAGTATGATCAACCGTGTGAACGGGAGACGTGTTCAAATATGTCTCAGTTTTCCTCCCCTGGTACTCGGGTGCAACATTCCAGACGCTTTACTAACACTCTCCCCACTTGGAGAGTCAGCGCCTTTAACTTCCTGTTTGGCCCAGTTTGCAATTTCTGCGGAAGATGAACAGGAATAGGGAGAACCAATGAGAGACTAGCTGGAGGTGTCTGGACGGGCAAATTTAACTCTCATTTCCCACCAGGAAGAGGAATTAACCAAAGGCTCAGCGTGCCGTGCCGGAACCAGATTAGGGCCTGAAGCCATCCTGCGGTGTTGCGGCCAGCTCAAAAGAAAGCGAGTTGAAGAAAGGAGCTCAGGGGCACTGTAATTCACAAACCTGCAGAGTTATAAATGACAGCTATCGTCCAAAAATATACTGAAGTAAGGCTGCCAAGAGGACTTGAAAGCGGGGCAGAATTGCAGGAAACCGATTTCAGGAGGTAGACTGGAATTGCATTGAAAGCATAGGAAAAGAGGCAGAACGTCCACAATGATGCACTTGGCCAAAAAGGGCGTAAGCGTTTTTTCCTGAATATATTCAGGAAAAAACGCATACGCCCTTTTTGGCCAACCAAGCAAGCTTGCAAAGGAAATCTGCACTACAATGAAGTCTCACTTCCCCCCGGTCAAAAGGGCCATCTGAAAAAAGTGTAAAATCCAGAAAGGCAGGACAGGCCATGGAGAATTGGGAGCCTTGTTATGCTGATGGGCGGGATGTAAATTGCCAACAGACACTCGGGAGAAGTGTATGGTGTTTCCTGAAACATCTAAACAACAAAGCAACAGAGCCTAGGGCACTTCCACTTATGGTGCTATAGTTTAGGGAAATTAAAATCAAAAAGACACAGCCACCCCAAAGTTTGGGACGCCTCTGTTTACAAGAACCTCGTTTACCGTACAAGTTCAATATCACAGAAAGTGAAAAATGGATAAAGAACTTGTGGTACTTACGTACAATGCAGTATCACTCAGCAATGAAATCTATGTCATCAGGCCCGTAGCAGCATAATGAGTGGATTCAGGTACGATGATTCTCACTGAAATAAGTCACACAGAAAAAGAAACATCATAAGATATCACTAATACACGGAATGTAAACTTGGCTACACAGGAACTGAATTCCAAAACAGAACAGGGTCTCAAATTTAGAAAACCAACTTATGCTTGCTTAAGGGGAAAGGTGAGTTGGGGTGCTGCATAAAACCAGAGATTGAAATGAGCACAGATAAAGTTCCTTAAGCCAAATATGGACTAGACAAGAGCTACTCCTTGCTCAACGAAATGGACTCAACACCCCATATTAAACGCCTAAGAATGTACCTGACTAGTAAGTATCTTAAAACCTATGGATTGCTATGCCTCCAAAAGAGAATCAAGCGTGTGTACAGGGGCATAAACGCAGCAGTGATAGGATTGGAGAGGTTTGGTGAGCAAATGAAGACCCTTTGAAGTCATATTGCATGGTACCCATTCCACGGGTCTCAACTCTCCAGGTTTAAGGTATTTTTCCTTCAGCTAAAACATGCATGTGGAACCCAGAGTATGATCAACCGTGTGAACGGGAGACGTGTTCAAATATGTCTCAGTTTTCCTCCCCTGGTACTCGGGTGCAACATTCCAGACGCTTTACTAACACTCTCCCCACTTGGAGAGTCAGCGCCTTTAACCTCCTGTTTGGCCCAGTTTGCAATTTGTGCGGAAGATGAACAGGAATAGCGAGAACCAATGAGAGACTAGCTGGAGGTGTCTGGACGGGCAAATTTAACTCTCATTTCCCACCAGGAAGAGGAAATAACCAAAGGCTCAGCGAGCCATGCCGGAACCAGATTAGGGCCTGAAGCCATCCTGCGGTGTTGCGGCCAGGTCACAAGAAAGCGAGTTGAAGAAAGGAGCTCAGGGGCACTGTAATTCACAAACCTGCAGAGTTATAAATGACAGCTATCGTCCAAAAATATACGGAAGTAAGGCTGCCAAGAGGACTTGAAAGCGGGGCAGAATTGCAGGAAACCGATTTCAGGAGGTAGACTGGAATTGCATTGAAAGCATAGGAAAAGAGGCAGAACGTCCACAATGATGCACTTGGCCAAAAAGGGCGTATGCGTTTTTTCCTGAATATATTCAGGAAAAAACGCATACGCCCTTTTTGGCCAACCAAGCAAGCTTGCAAAGGAAATCTGCACTACAATGAAGTCTCACTTCCCCCTGGTCAAAAGGGCCATCTGAAAAAAGTGTAAAATCCAGAAAGGCAGGACAGGCCATGGAGAACTGGGAGCCTTGTTATGCTGATGGGCGGGATGTAAATTGCCAACAGACACTCGGGAGAAGTGTATGGTGTTTCCTGAAACATCTAAAAAACAAAGCAACAGAGCCTAGGGCACTTCCACTTATGGTCCTATAGCTTAGGGAAATTAAAATCAAAAAGACACAGCCACCCCAAAGTTTGGGACGCCTCTGTTTACAAGAACCTTGTTTACCGTACAAGTTCAATATCACAGAAAGTGAAAAATGGATAAAGAACTTGTGGTACTTACGTACAATGCAGTATCACTCAGCAATGAAATCTATGTCATCAGGCCCGTAGAAGCATAATGAGTGGATTCAGGTACGATGATTCTAACTGAAATAAGTCACACAGAAAAAGAAACATCATAAGATATCACTAATACACAGAATGTAAACTTGGCTACACAGGAACTGAATTCCAAAACAGAACAGGGTCTCAAATTTAGAAAACCAACTTATGCTTGCTTAAGGGGAAAGGTGAGTTGGGGTGCTGCATAAAACCAGAGATTGAAAGGAGCACAGATAAAGTTCCTTAAGCCAAATATGGAATAGACAAGAGCTACTCCTTGCTCAACGAAATGGACTCAACACCGCATATTAAACGCCTAAGAATGTACCTGACTAGTAAGTTTCTTAAAACCTATGGATTGCTATGTCTCCGAAAGAGAATCAAGCATTTGTACAGGGGCATAAACGCAGCAGTGATAGGATTGGAGAGGTTCGGTGAGCAAATGAAGACCCTTTGAAGTCATATTGCATGGTACCCATTCCACGGGTTTCAACTACCCAGGTTTAAGGTATTCTTCCTTCAGCTAAAACATGCATGTGGAACCTAGAGTATGATCAACCATGTGATCGGGAGACGTGTTCAAATATGTCTCAGTTTTCGTACCCTGGTACTCGGGTGCAACATTCCAGACGCTTTACTAACACTCTCCCGACTTGGAGAGTCCGTCCCTTTAATCTCCTGTTTGGCCCAGTTTGCAATTTCTGCGGAAGATGAACAGGAATAGCGAGAACCAACGAGAGAGTAGCTGGAGGTGTCTGGACAGGCAAATTTAACTCTCATTTCCCACCAGAAAGAGGAATTAACCAAAGGCTCAGCGTGCCGTGCCGGAACCAGATTAGGGCCTGAAGCCATCCTGCGGTGTTGCGGCCAGCTCAAAAGAAAGCGAGTTGAAGAAAGGAGCTCAGGGGCACTGTAATTCACAAACCTGCAGAGTTATAAATGACAGCTATCGTCCAAAAATATACTGAAGTAAGGCTGCCAAGAGGACTTGAAAGCGGGGCAGAATTGCAGGAAACCGATTTCAGGAGGTAGACTGGAATTGCTTTGAAAGCATAGGAAAAGAGGCAGAACGTCCACAATGATGCACTTGGCCAAAAAGGGCGTATGCGTTTTTTCCTGAATATATTCAGGAAAAAACGCATACGCCCTTTTTGGACAACCAAGCAAGCTTGCAAAGGAAATCTGCACTACAATGAAGTCTCACTTCCCCCCGGTCAAAAGGACCATCTGAAAAAAGTGTAAAATCCAGAAAGGCAGGACAGGCCATGGAGAACTGGGAGCCTTGTTATGCTGATGGGCGGGATGTAAATTGCCAACAGACACTCGGGAGAAGTGTATGGTGTTTCCTGAAACATCTATACAACAAAGCAACAGAGCCTAGGGCACTTCCACTTATGGTCCTATAGCTTAGGGAAATTAAAATCAAAAAGACACAGCCACCCCAAAGTTTGGGACGCCTCTGTTTACAAGAACCTCGTTTACAGTACAAGTTCAACATCGCAGAAAGTGAAAAATGGATAAAGAAGTTGTGGTATTTACTTACAAAGCAATATCAATCAACAATGAAATCTATGTCATCAGGCCCTTAGCAGCACAATGAGTGGATTCAGGTATGATGATTCTAACTGAAATAAGTCACACAGAAAAAGAAACATCATAAGATATCAGTAATACACGGAATGTAAACTTGGCTACACAGGAACTGAATTACAGAACAGAACAGGGTCTCAAATTTAGAAAACCAACTTATGCTTGCTTAAGGGGAAAGGTGAGTTGGGGTGCTTCATAAAACCAGAGATTGAAATGAGCAGAGATAAAGTTCCTTAAGCCAAATATGGAATAGACAAGAGCTACTCCTTGCTCAACGAAATGGACTCAACACCCCATATTAAACGCCTAAGAATGTACCTGACTAGTAATATCTTAAAACCTATGGATTGCTATGTCTCCGAAAGAGAATCAAGCATGTGTACAGGGGCATAAACGCAGCAGTGATAGGATTGGAGAGGTTCGGTGAGCAAATGAAGACCCTTTGAAGTCATATTGCATGGCACCCATTCCACGGGTTTCAACTACCCAGGTTTAAGGTATTCTTCCTTCAGCTAAAAGATGCATGTGGAACCTAGAGTATGATCAACCGTGTGAACGGGAGACGTGTTCAAATATGTCTCAGTTTTCGTACCCTGGTACTAGGGTGTAACATTCCAGACGCTTTACTAACACTCTCCCGACTTGGAGAGTCAGTCCCTTTAATCTCCTGTTTGGCCCAGTTTGCAATATCTGCGGAAGATGAACAGGAATAGGGAACACCAATGAGAGACTAGCTGGAGGTGTCTGGACGGGCAAATTTAACTCTCATTTCCCACCAGAAAGAGGAATTAACCAAAGGCTCAGCGTGCCGTGCTGGAACCAGATTAGGGACTGAAGCCATCTTTCGGTGTTGCGGCCAGCTCAAAAGAAAGCGAGTTGAAGAAAGGAGCTCAGGGGCACTGTAATTCACAAACCTGCAGAGTTATAAATGACAGCTATCGTCCAAAAATATACTGAAGTAAGGCTGCCAAGAGGACTTGAAAGCGGGGCAGAATTGCAGGAAACCAATTTCAGGAGGTAGACTGGAATTGCTTTGAAAGCATAGGAAAAGAGGCAGAACGTCCACAATGATGCACTTGGCCAAAAAGGGCGTATGCGTTTTTTCCTGAATATATTCAGGAAAAAACGCATACGCCCTTTTTGGCCAACCAAGCAAGCTTGCAAAGGAAATCTGCACTACAATGAAGTCTCACTTCCCCCCGGTCAAAAGGGCCATCTGAAAAAAGTGTAAAATCCAGAAAGGCAGGACAGGCCATGGAGAACTGGGAGCCTTGTTATGCTGATGGGCGGGATGTAAATTGCCAACAGCCACTCGGGAGAAGTGTATGGTGTTTCCTGAAACATCTAAACAACAAAGCAACAGAGCCTAGGGCACTTCCACTTATGGTCCTATAGCTTAGGGAAATTAAAATCAAAAAGACACAGCCACCCCAAAGTTTGGGACGCCTCTGTTTACAAGAACCTCGTTTACAGTACAAGTTCAACATCGCAGAAAGTGAAAAATGGATAAAGAAGTTGTGGTATTTACTTACAAAGCAATATCACTCAGCAATGAAATCTATGTCATCAGGCCCTTAGCAGCACAATGAGTGGATTCAGGTATGATGATTCTAACTGAAATAAGTCACACAGAAAAAGAAACATCATAAGATATCAGTAATACACGGAATGTAAACTTGGCTACACAGGAACTGAATTACAGAACAGAACAGGGTCTCAAATTTAGAAAACCAACTTATGCTTGCTTAAGGGGAAAGGTGAGTTGGGGTGCTGCATAAAACCAGAGATTGAAACGAGCACAGATAAAGTTCCTTAAGCCAAATATGGAATAGACAAGAGCTACTCCTTGCTCAACGAAATGGACTCAAAACCGCATATTAAACGCCTAAGAATGTACCTGACTAGTAAGTATCTTAAAACCTATGGATTGCTATGTCTCCGAAAGAGAATCAAGCATGTGTACAGGGGCATAAACGCAGCAGTGATAGGATTGGAGAGGTTCGGTGAACAAATGAAGACCCTTTGAAGTCATATTGCATGGTACCCATTCCACGGGTTTCAACTACCCAGGTTTAAGGTATTCTTCCTTCAGCTAAAACATGCATGTGGAACCTAGAGTATGATCAACCATGTGATCGGGAGACGTGTTCAAATATGTCTCAGTTTTCGTACCCTGGTACTCGGGTGCAACATTCCAGACACTTTACTAACACTCTCCCCACTTGGAGAGTCCGTCCCTTTAATCTCCTGTTTGGCCCAGTTTGCAATTTCTGCGGAAGATGAACAGGAATAGCGAGAACCAACGAGAGACTAGCTGGAGGTGTCTGGACGGGCAAATTTAACTCTCATTTCCCACCAGAAAGAGGAATTAACCAAAGGCTCAGCGTGCCGTGCCGGAACCAGATTAGGGCCTGAAGCCATCCTGCGGTGTTGCGGCCAGCTCAAAAGAAAGCGAGTTGAAGAAAGGAGCTCAGGGGCACTGTAATTCACAAACCTGCAGAGTTATAAATGACAGCTATCGTCCAAAAATATATGAAGTAAGGCTGCCAAGAGGACTTGAAAGCGGGGCAGAATTGCAGGAAACCGATTTCAGGAGGTAGACTGGAATTGCATTGAAAGCATAGGAAAAGAGGCAGAACGTCCACAATGATGCACTTGGCCAAAAAGGGCGTATGCGTTTTTTCCTGAATATATTCAGGAAAAAACGCATACGCCCTTTTTGGCCAACCAAGCAAGCTTGCAAAGGAAATCTGCACTACAATGAAGTCTCACTTCCCCCCGGTCAAAAGGGCCATCTGAAAAAAGTGTAAAATCCAGAAAGGCAGGACAGGCCATGGAGAACTGGGAGCCTTGTTATGCTGATGGGCGGGATGTAAATTGCCAACAGACACTCGGGAGAAGTGTATGGTGTTTCCTGAAACATCTAAAAAACAAAGCAACAGAGCCTAGGGCACTTCCACTTATGGTCCTATAGCTTAGGGAAATTAAAATCAAAAAGACACAGCCACCCCAAAGTTTGGGACGCCTCTGTTTACAAGAACCTCGTTTACAGTACAAGTTCAACATCGCAGAAAGTGAAAAATGGATAAAGAAGTTGTGGTATTTACTTACAAAGCAATATCACTCAGCAATGAAATCTATGTCATCAGGCCCTTAGCAGCACAATGAGTGGATTCAGGTACGATGATTCTAACTGAAATAAGTCACACAGAAAAAGAAACATCATAAGATATCAGTAATACACGGAATGTAAACTTGGCTACACAGGAACTGAATTACAGAACAGAACAGCGTCTCAAATTTAGAAAACCAACTTATGCTTGCTTAAGGGGAAAGGTGAGTTGGGGTGCTGCATAAAACCAGAGATTGAAACGAGCACAGATAAAGTTCCTTAAGCCAAATATGGAATAGACAAGAGCTACTCCTTGCTCAACGAAATGGACTCAACACCGCATATTAAACGCCTAAGAATGTACCTGACTAGTAAGTATCTTAAAATCTATGGATTGCTATGTCTCCGAAAGAGAATCAAGCATGTGTACAGGGGCATAAACGCAGCAGTGATAGGATTGGAGAGGTTCGGTGAGCAAATGAAGACCCTTTGAAGTCATATTGCATGGTACCCATTCCACGGGTTTCAACTACCCAGGTTTAAGGTATTCTTCCTTCAGCTAAAACATGCATGTGGAACCTAGAGTATGATCAACCATGTGATCGGGAGACGTGTTCAAATATGTCTCAGTTTTCGTACCCTGGTACTCGGGTGCAACATTCCAGACGCTTTACTAACACTCTCCCGACTTGGAGAGTCCGTCCCTTTAATCTCCTGTTTGGCCCAGTTTGCAATTTCTACGGAAGATGAACAGGAATAGCGAGAACCAACGAGAGACTAGCTGGAGGTGTCTGGACGGGCAAATTTAACTCTCATTTCCCACCAGGAAGAGGAATTAACCAAAGGCTCAGCGTGCCGTGCCGGAACCAGATTAGGGCCTGAAGCCATCCTGCGGTGTTGCGGCCAGCTCAAAAGAAAGCGAGTTGAAGAAAGGAGCTCAGGGGCACTGTAATTCACAAACCTGCAGAGTTATAAATGACAGCTATCGTCCAAAAATATACTGAAGTAAGGCTGCCAAGAGGACTTGAAAGCGGGGCAGAATTGCAGGAAACCGATTTCAGGAGGTAGACTGGAATTGCTTTGAAAGCATAGGAAAAGAGGCAGAACGTCCACAATGATGCACTTGGCCAAAAAGGGCGTATGCGTTTTTTCCTGAATATATTCAGGAAAAAACGCATACGCCCTTTTTGGCCAACCAAGCAAGCTTGCAAAGGAAATCTGCACTACAATGAAGTCTCACTTCCCCCCGGTCAAAAGGGCCATCTGAAAAAAGTGTAAAATCCAGAAAGGCAGGACAGGCCATGGAGAACTGGGAGCCTTGTTATGCTGATGGGCGGGATGTAAATTGCCAACAGACACTCGGGAGAAGTGTATGGTGTTTCCTGAAACATCTAAAAAACAAAGCAACAGAGCCTAGGGCACTTCCACTTATGGTCCTATAGCTTAGGGAAATTAAAATCAAAAAGACACAGCCACCCCAAAGTTTGGGACGCCTCTGTTTACAAGAACCTCGTTTACAGTACAAGTTCAACATCGCAGAAAGTGAAAAATGGATAAAGAAGTTGTGGTATTTACTTACAAAGCAATATCACTCAGCAATGAAATCTATGTCATCAGGCCCTTAGCAGCACAATGAGTGGATTCAGGTACGATGATTCTAACTGAAATAAGTCACACAGAAAAAGAAACATCATAAGATATCAGTAATACACGGAATGTAAACTTGGCTACACAGGAACTGAATTACAGAACAGAACAGGGTCTCAAATTTAGAAAACCAACTTATGCTTGCTTAAGGGTAAAGGTGAGTTGGGGTGCTGCATAAAACCAGAGATTGAAAGGAGCACAGATAAAGTTCCTTAAGCCAAATATGGAATAGACAAGAGCTACTCCTTGCTCAACGAAATGGACTCAACACCGCATATTAAACGCCTAAGAATGTACCTGACTAGTAAGTTTCTTAAAACCTATGGATTGCTATGTCTCCGAAAGAGAATCAAGCATGTGTACAGGGGCATAAACGCAGCAGTGATAAGATTGGAGAGGTTCGGTGAGCAAATGAAGACCCTTTGAAGTCATATTGCATGGTACCCATTCCAAGGGTTTCAACTACCGAGGTTTAAGGTATTCTTCCTTCAGCTAAAATATGCATGTGGAACCCAGAGTATGATCAACCATGTGAACGGGAGACGTGTTCAAATATGTCTCAGTTTTCCTCCCCTGGTACTCGGGTGCAACATTCCAGACGCTTTACTAACACTCTCTCCACTTGGAGAGTCAGCGCCTTTAACCTCCTGTTTGGCCCAGTTTTCAATTTCTGCGGAAGATGAACAGGAATAGGGAGAACCAATGAGAGACTAGCTGGAGGTGTCTGGACGGGCAAATTTAACTCTCATTTCCCACCAGGAAGAGGAATTAACCAAAGGCTCAGCGTGCCGTGCCGGAACCAGATTAGGGCCTGAAGCCATCCTGCGGTGTTGCGGCCAGCTCAAAAGAAAGCGAGTTGAAGAAAGGAGCTCAGGGGCACTGTAATTCACAAACCTGCAGAGTTATAAATGACAGCTATCGTCCAAAAATATACTGAAGTAAGGCTGCCAAGAGGACTTGAAAGCGGGACAGAATTACAGGAAACCGATTTCAGGAGGTAGACTGGAATTGCATTGAAAGCATAGGAAAAGAGGTAGAACGTCCACAATGATGCACTTGGCCAAAAAGGGCGTATGCGTTTTTTCCTGAATATATTCAGGAAAAAACGCATACGCCCTTTTTGGCCAACCAAGCAAGCTTGCAAAGGAAATCTGCACTACAATGAAGTCTCACTTCCCCCCGGTCAAAAGGGCCATCTGAAAAAAGTGTAAAATCCAGAAAGGCAGGACAGGCCATGGAGAACTGGGAGCCTTGTTATGCTGATGGGTGGGATGTAAATTGCCAACAGACACTCGGGAGAAGTGTATGGTGTTTCCGGAAACATCTAAAAAACAAAGCAACAGAGCCTAGGGCACTTCCACTTATGGTCCTATAGCTTAGGGAAATTAAAATCAAAAAGACACAGCCACCCCAAAGTTTGGGACGCCTCTGTTTACAAGAACCTCATTTACCGTTCAAGTTCAATATCACAGAAAGTGAAAAATGGATAAAGAACTTGTGGTACTTACGTACAATGCAGTATCACTCAGCAATGAAATCTATGTCATCAGGCCCGTAGCAGCATAATGAGTGGATTCAGGTACGATGATTCTAACTGAAATAAGTCACACAGAAAATGAAACATCATAAGGTATCACTAATACACGGAATGTGAACTTGGCTACACATGAACTGAATTACAAAACAGAACAGGGTCTCAAGTTTAGAAAACCAACTTATGCCTGCTTAAGGGGGAAGGTGAGTTGGGGTGCTGCATAAAAGCAGAGTTTGAAATTAGCACAGATACCGTTCCATAAGCCAAATATGTAATAGACTAGACCTACCCCTTGCTCAACGAAATGGATTCAACAATGAGGTATCACCTCACACCTGGTAGAATAGGCATCATAAAAAATCTACAAACAAAAAATGCTGGAAAGGGTGTGGAGAAAAGGAACCCTCTTCCACTACTGTTGGGAATATAAATTGATACAGTCATTATGGAGAACAATATGGAATTTCTTATGAAACTAACAATAGAATTACCATATGATACAGCAATCCCAGTACTGGACATATACCCAGACAAAACCATAAATCAAAAAGAGTCATTCACCGCAATGTTCATTGCATCACTATTTACAATATCGAGGTAATGGAAGCAACTTAAATGCCCACAGACAGACGAATGCATAAAGCTGTGGTACATATATAAAATGGAATATTACTAGGCCATGAAAAGGAATGAAATTGGGTCATTTGTAGAGACGTCGATGGATCTAGAGACTGTCATACAGAGTGAAGTAAGTCTGAAAGAGAAAAACAAATCTTGTATATTCATGCATATATGTGGAACCTAGAAAAACTGTACAGATTAACCATTTTGCAAGGCATAAATAGAGCAACAGATGTAGACAACAAACGTATGGACAACAAGGGGGGAAAGCTGTTGGGGGGGTGGTTGTGGGAGGAGTTGAGAGACTGGGATTGGCATGTATACATTTATATGTATAAAATAGATAACCAATAAGAACCTGCTGTATAAAAATATAAAATAAAATTCAAAATTAAAAAGAAATAAAATTTAAAAAATAAAACAAAAAACAATTATTCCCTGCACATACATGTATTTATATGAATAAATTATTTCCATGCTTATATCTGTAAATACAAAAAAGAGGAATAAAATCTACCTTGAACCAAAAACGAAAAAGAGAAAAAAAACACAGAACCCACCAGTTACACAGAGGAAAACCGTATCAGGGCACTTGCTCCAGTTGTAAACAATTCTGAAGTTGGTCAGTGGTGGGGAATCGTCTCCCATTCAGCCAGCAGCCTCCACGCAACAAGCGTCCTCATTGCAAAGCTGGGACACCGTGCCGAGGCATCTGTGAGTAAACGTGAGCTGAGCCCCAGGCCAGTTGCTGCTGAACTATTCCCACCCGTCCCAGGTAAAACACCTGAATATATACAAGGACTTGAAAGCCTAGAGGAAGGGCCATAGAGCCACACGAGTGACAGCATGCCGGCCGACTTGGTGCCTGCAGGCCAGCCAGGATGGTCCTGGCCCTGGGTGCTCTTCTGGAAGATTTCCATTTCCCTGCCTGAGATACCCGTCCTGTCCCTGCCCCCACGGCTTTTTTCCTTCCTCACCTCTGCCCAGGGAGAAATTCCAGCAGCAGGTATGGGTGACACATCCTCTTCTTTAGCAGGTGGCAGCCTGGCAACTGCTGCAGAAAGTCCAGCAGAGCCCCACTCACACTGGGCCACCCACAAAGCCGTGGCCTCTCACTCCCTCCCACCAGCCCAGCCCCGAGACTGCTGACAGGGCAGAGAAAATGGCGTCAGGCACGGCTGCAGGGGCTCTTGCTGCCTGGAGTGGTATTTATATTGATCTCAACCCAGGCACACCTGGGGAGGGCTGGCCGGCACGGTAAGGCTGCCCAGGTCAGCCAATCATCACCCCTCAGGGGCTCACAGTTGCAGAAAATGGAACTTGCTGAACCGGCCAGGTCCAAGGAACAGGTGTGGGCTCCTGAGAGTCAGGATAGACAAGGGGCTGCAGCTTTGGCTTGTTTTCTAATCATTTTATCTGGCCCATGAGTGGGAGACAACTTCAAGAAAACCCTCTCCTAATGAGAGGAACCCAGGAGTCAGGGAGAGGAGGGGTGGGTGGTGGTTGGAGACAGAGGCCTGGTGCCCCGGGTGCAGTGGAAGTCTCTGGAAGACCAGGTGGAGGGAGGCCTCATGGAGTGATGCCCAGGGTCACAGACCTGTCGCAGCTGCTGTTTGTTAGTTCAAGTCCTGCTCTGAGGTGCTCTGTGTCAGCTCTGAGCGACAGGTGAGCTGGGGGTGCTCTGCAATGAGGGCTATGTGCACGGTTCCTGTGTGCCCAGCCCTGCCACGGTACCTGCAAGGGTAGCTCTGTATCCTGGGAGGGCCCTGACCACGAGAGCCCCGTGGGCTGGGGTGGGGGTGGGGTACCTGCCCAGGTGAGCTCCATATTCTGGGATTGGTCTGACCACGAGAGCCCCATGGGCTGCTGGGGACCTGGTAAAGGATGTCAGGACAGTCAGTGAAGCCACCGAGGATATACCTCCAGTTGCTCCTAATTCCTACACCCTGCTGGTCATTCTACCAACCACCAGGACATGGTATTCTGTATTAGTCTTCAATGATGCCTTCTTTTGTATTCCATTAGTCCCAGAGTCACAAGAAATTTTGGCTTGTGAGTGGCAGGACTCAACATACAACTAAAACAATACTTCCGGGCCGTTCGGCCCCAAGGGTGCAAAAATTCCCACACCATCTTTGGGGAAAGCTTAGCTAAAGACCTAAAAGTTCTACCTCTGGAAAAGGAAACCCTCCTTCAATATGCAGACGACATTCTGATCGCCAGCCCTACTAAGGAGGCCTCTGAACTACCAAGCCAATAAAGGATAGAAGTTGTCCAAGAAAAAGCTCAAATATCACAGACTGCGGTGACCTGCCTGGGCTTCATTCTCACAGAAGGTCAGAGAAGCCCATCCCAGGAAAGGGAAGAAACCATTTTCAGCCTTACCCCTTTCTAAAACTAGAAGACAGCTTAGGGGTTCCTGGGGAGGCCAGGGTTTGCTGCTTCTGGATCCCTAACTACAGTCTACTAGCTGGGCCTCTATATGAAACACTGAAAGGAAAAGATGATGATCCTTTGGAATAGAATCCAGAAGTGGCCTTTCAAGAATGGAAAGAGCAGTCAATTCAGACCCTTGCCCTGGAACTCCCTAATTTAGCTAAACCCTTTGACCTTTACATTCCCGGTGAAAGGTGAATCGCCATTGGAGAATTAGTGCAAAAACTGGGACCACTTGAAATGGAACAATGCAAGAATGCCATCCAGGTAGGATAAACTACGGTCACTAAGGGGCTTGGCCCACTGCCACATCTGGCCAAGATAATGGCGGTATCTAAAAACCTGGAAATCAGCAGCCCAAAAGGCCACCTCCCTCCTAAGGGAAAAGGACCCCACGTGGTGATCCTAACCACCAACCATGCCCTGAAGTTGCAGGGTTCGCTCCGTGGGCACACCGACCTTGAGTGAGGAGGCCCTCCAACTCCAACATCCAGAGAGATAACCGGGGGCAACAGGGCACCATGACGACTCGTGTGAACATCACTTGACCTGGAGTTTCTCTCATAAAACAACAAGAGTGTGTCCCAAAAGAGTAGACTACTGCTTGCAGGACTTACTGCACCCAGAGGGGAGCTAATAATCTTGGCGGGGGAACGGTATATCACACTGTCACCATAGAAAAGCCTACAGACACCGTGATGATGGTGGCCAATAAGACCGGCTGGACTCCTGTTTACTTCAAAAGGCTGTTGACTCAGTGGCCATCATGGTCCTTGATCACCACTGACCCTGGACTGTCTGGGAGTTGAGCGGGCAGGGCTCTGACACCTGGTGCTGTTTGTACGTTAATTCAGGGGCCTAATTGAAGAAAGCGCAGACTACTGGTCAGAGCATCTAGGCTGGCAGAAACGGTCAGCCTAAGGTGGCCGAACAAATGTGGCGCGGGGTGAAACCGGCCCCCACAGCGTCTCTGCACATCTCTTTCCTGGACCCTTAAAGGTCATTAGAATCTATAACACTTCCAATGCTGGTGCTCAGGTGGACGAGCAGGGAGGCAGGGGTCCTGGGGACAATCAACGTCACCGGGAGGCTGCTGGGGAGAAGCTCTGACCCTCGCCCCAGGGTATGAGGGCTCCCAACTCAGCACTCAGCAGTTACAGAAGAAGGGTCTGCACCCTCAGCACTCCAAGAATGAGGAACAGGACAAAAGGCAGAGGAGGGGTTTGTCCCCAGCAAAGCCCATTAAAAATCCCTGGGAGATAAAAATAGAATCTGGGCAATAAAGTCAAGTCTAACCTTTTTTATCCTTTGTGCTTTGTCTAATTTCACGTGCTCCTAGGGTCCCGCATGCAGAGGTTCCACACCCGGCACTTCAGACCAGATTTCCTAGTGCAGAATGGCTGGGTCGACACCTCAGCTCCTGGGGCCCAGTGCAGACTCCACGATATAGAGCCTGAGCTACAGCCAACCCGGCCCTCGAGAGCTCCGCACCCTCCCTCCCACTGACTCTGACAGGATCTCTACACAGCAGCCCAGCCCACAGCCCACGGGGTAGTGCATGCTCTCACCTCTCCATTCTCTGATCAAAATATAAAGTTTCCTTTGCTTGTGAACCAAACTCAGTCTCGATCTGTTGGCCCCAATGACACTGGGCAGGGGGACACTTGTTGGGGTCCACTCTGGAAGATCAGTAACAGAAATTGAGACTATTGTAACCTCAATGAACAGATGTGTGAGCCAAACTGTAGTTAACATAGAACAGTGTATAAGGCTCGGGTAAAATAAGATGTTTCTAACACTTCCATTTGATATTTCCATCACTTTATTATAAGCAAGTTCAGTGAAAAGGTTTGTCTTATTTGTCAGGTCAATATTAGAGAAATGAAGTGATTTCTTTCCAAGGATGTACATCTAATAATCTTGGTTAAACCTTCAATCTTGTTTTAAATGCTTTTCCATTGAAAATGATACCTCTCTTTCAGCTCCCCCATTTCTGAGAAGTATAAAATCTTATAATTTATTATTACCAAAGGGGAAAGGTGGGAGGAGGGATAAATTAACAGTTTGGGATTAACACATACACACTGCTATGTATAAAATAGATCATCAACAAGGAACTACTGTATAGCACAGGGAACTACACTCAACATTTTGCAATAACCTATAAGGGGAAATAATCTGAAAAAGAATAGATATTTTTATTGACATCATCTATCAATGACAGTTAAAGTGTAACCTAAGGGAAGCTGGTGGTGAGTGCTTCTGACCCTGAAGACTTCAATCATCTAAAGTTTGGACTCTGCCTACTTCCCATGGCCCTTAATGAACATATGTGTAGCCGTAACTTAAAAACTTCCCCAGTTTGGGTTTCGGGGAGACACTGATTTTGAAAAAGCCCTGGTGTTCTCCTTACATGAATGGGACTCTTCCTACTGCTAAAACATGTCTGTCACACCCAGAGGATGGTATACCGTCTGATCGGGAAGAGTTTGGAAAAGGCATCTCATCTCCTCATCTCCTGGTGCTCGGGTTCACCCTTCCAGCGTCTTTACTAACAGTCTCCCCACTTGGAGATGTCAGCACTGTCAACATCCTGTTGCGTACAGTTTGGAATTTGTCCAGAGGATGAAGCGGAAGGATGAGGAACAATGAGAGACAAGTCCTAGGTGTTCAGACAGGCACATGTCACTCTAATTTCCAATCAGGAAGACGAATTGACCAAAGGCTAGGGTTGCCCATGGAAACAATATAGGGCTTGAGGAAATCCCGCTGCTTTGTGGCCAGTTCCCATAAACACAAGTTGAACAATGGAACTCAGGGGCAGTAAAATTCACAAAACTGCAGAGTTGAAAATATCCATCACTGAAAAATGTCTTGAGGAAAGTCAGAAAAAAGGACTTGTAAGCAAGGGAGAATGGCAGGAAAGGGATTTGAGGAGGTAGAAAGGACTCGCCATTAAGCACAAGAAAAGGAGCTGAACATTGCCAACATTGCAGTTGGCCAAAAAGGGTGTATGCGTTTTTTTCTGTATATATTCAAGAAAAGGGCATACACTTTTTTAGCCAACCAAACAGATGGGCACTGGAAGTCAATACTACAAAAGATATCACTTCGCATCAGTCAGAAGAGCCATCCTCATAAAGCGTAAACAACAGAAATGCAGGACAGGGCAACGAGAAGAGGGAGCCCTGTGAGACTTATAGTGGAAATGTATATTGCCAACGGCCATTCTGGAGAAGTGTATTGTATTTACTAAAGCATCTAAAAAATGAGCTACAGAGCATAGGGCACTTGCACTCATGGGCGTATATCTTGGGAAAAACAAAAATCGAGAGGACACAGGCACCCCAATGTTTACCCCCTCTCTGTTTAAAAGATCCTCGACTAGGATATAACTTAAATGTCTCTGGAGGGAAAAAATGGATAGAGATGTGGTACTTAGGTAGAGTGGAATATTATTCAGCCTGGAAATCAATGAAATATGGCCAGTTGTAACAACTCCGGAGGAGTTACGTATGATCATTCTAAGTGACAGAATTCAAAAAGAAAAAGACACATATCATAAGATATCACTTAAAGGTGGAATCCAAAATGGCTACACATGAAATAAATTACAAAACAAAAACATAGTCAAATATGTAGAAAACACGCATAAGGCTGCTAAACGGGAAAGGTGGGGAGGGGTGAGGCATCATCCAGGAGGTTGAAATTAGCAAAGATACCATTCCAAATACCAAACTGATAATCAACAAGGCCTACACGGTAGCTAAAAGAACTGCACTCAGCACACTCAAGTCACCGGAAAAGAATATATACGACTGGTAAGAATCTGAAAAAGAATTTATTGATGTCTCTCTGTACGTGAATCAAGTGGATGTACAGCAGCAAGAAACAGAGCTTTGAAAATCAGCTGTAACCAATATAGTAATAAATTGAAAAAAATAAACGACAGAGAGACAGAGAAAACCTCTTACAACTTTTCCTCAGGGACGGTGATGCAACATGGATTGAACACATCTAGACCCACAGCAGGATGAGACATAAGGCTGGAAACTGTTTGCGCTAAGAGAAATGTGAGGTTGGGTGAGGAAATGCACACCCTTTAAAGTAATACTACCTGGTACCCATTCAATGGGTCCCAAATCTGCAGGTTCAAGGGATCTTCCTATAGCTAAAACATGCATGGAAAACCCAGAGGACTGTACACCATGTGATCGGGAGATGTGTCTAAAATGCACCTCATTTATCCTCTCCTGGTGCTCCTGTTCACCATTCCAGCCACGCTACTTAGAATCTCCCCACTTGGAGAATCAGCACATTTAAACTTCTGTTTCACACATTTTGCAAATTGTGAGGAGGATGAACGGGAAGAGGGGGAACCAATGAGAGAATAGTTGTAGGGGTTTGGACGGGCACATATCACTCTAATTTCCCATTAAGAATAAGAATTAAAGAAAGGCTCAGCCTGCCTCGCCGGAGCCAAAATAGGGCCTGAAGCAATCCTGCGGGTTTGAGGCCAGCTCACAAAAGAACAACTTAAAAAATGGAGCTCAGGGTCACTGCAATTCACAAACCTGCAGAGTTATAAATGAAAACTAACGTCCAAAAATATGTTGAGGTAAGGCAAAGAAGAGGATCTGAATGCAAGACAGAATTGCAAGAAACAGATTTCAAGAGATAGATTGGACTCGTCTTTAACGCACATGAAAAGCGGCAGAATTTCGACAATGATGCAGTTGGCCCAAAAGGGCGTATGCGTTCTTTCCGATTATATCCAGGAAAAAACGCATACGCACTTTATGGGCAACGAAGCAAGCAAGCAATGCAAATGTGCACAACAAAGAAGTCTCATTTCCCACCGGTCAAAAGGGCCATCCTAAAAAATTGTAAAAACCAGAAATGCAGGACAGGCCATGGAGAACAGGGAGCCTTTATACGCTGATGGGCAGTGTGTGGACTGCCGAGAGCCACTCTGGAGAAGTGTATGGTGGTTCCTAAATCATCTAAAAAACAGAGCTACAGAGCATAGGACACTTCCAATCATGGGAGTATATCTAGGGAAGTCTAAAAATCAACAAGACACAAGCACACCACAGTTTAGGGCTACTCTGTTTACAAGAACCTCAACTTCAGTACACCTTAAATATCCCAGGAAGAGAACAATGGATAAAGAAGATGTGGTACTTATGTACAATTTCTTCACCATGAAATCAATGTAATAAGGCTAGTAGAAGGATAAAGAGTGGATTTAGGTCCGATAATACTACTTGAAATAAGTCAAACAGAAAAAGAAACATATCATAAGATATCACTTATAGAGGGAGGGTAAATATGGCTGCACAAGAAATGAATTACAGAACAGAACAGTGTCTCACATTTAGAAAACACACTTATGTCAGCTTAAGGGGAAAGGAGAGGTGGGGTGATGCATAAAACCAGAGTTTGAAATTAGCACAGATACCGTTCAATAAACCAAATAGGTATTAGACAAGATCTACACCTTGCTCAATGAACTGGCCTCAACACAACCTATACACCACAGAGAAATATATCTGAGTAATAAGAATCTTAAAACCCATGTATTGATATATCTCCATAAGGGAATCAAGTGTGTGCAGAGCGGCACAAACACAGCAGTGAAAATGAGCTAAACCCCATTATAGAAATGAATTTTAAAAACAAAACGCTGAAACAATGAAAGAGAGAAAAATTCTTACAAAATTCGCTCAGGGGCTGTGATGCAACCTGGATTGACCACATATAAACCCACAGCTGGATAAGACATAAGGCTGGACACTTGGGGCTGAGAGGATTGGTGAGCTTTGGTGAGCAACTGCCGAAAGTTTAATGCAATACTTCATGCTACTCAGTCCAAGGGTCCCAACACTCCAGGTTGAAGGGAATCTTCCTACAGCTAAACCATGCTTGGGAAACCCAGCGACTGGTATACCATATGATCGGGAAAGGTTTCTAAAACACACCTCATTTTTCCTCTCCTGGGGCTCCGGATCGACATTCCAGCCGTTTTACTAACAACATCCCCACATGGAGAGTCAATGCCTTTAAGTTCTGGTATCGCACAGTCTGCAGTTAGTGCGGAGGATGAATGGGAATAGGGGGAACCAGTGAGAAACTAGCTGTAGCGGTTTCAATGGGCACATGTCACTCTAATTTCACATCAGTAAGAAGAATTAACCAAAGGCACAGCAAGGTGCCCCAGAAGAAGAATAGAGCTTCAAGGAATCCTGTGGTTATGGGGCAAGATCACAAAAATAAGAGCTGAAAAATGGAGCTAAGGGCCACTGCAATTCAAAAACCTGCAGAGTTATAAAGGCCAACTATTTTCAAAAAATATATTGAGGTAAGGCTATGAAGAAGCATTGAAAGCAAGGCAGAATTGAAGGCAACCGATTTCAGGAGATACACTGGAATTGCATTGAAAACATATGAAGAGAGTCAGAACCTCGACAATGATGCACTTGGCCAAAAAGGGCGTATGTGTTTTTTCCTGAATATAGTCAGGAAAAAACGCATACACACTTTTTGGCCAACCAAGCAAGCTTGCAAAGGAAATCTGCACTACAATGAAGTCTCACTTTCCCCTGGTCAAAAGGGCCATCTGAAAAAAGTGTAAAATCCATAAAGGCACGACAGGCCATGGAGAACTGGGAGCCTTCTAATGCTGATGGGCGGGATGTAAATTGCCAACAGCCACTCTGGAGAAGTGTATGGTGTTTCCTGAAACATCTAAAAAACAAAGCAACAGAGCCTAGGGCACTTCCACTTATGGTCCTAGAGTTTAGGGAAATTGAAATCAAAAAGACAGAGCCACCCCAAAGTTTGGGATGGCTCTGTTTACAAGAACCTCATATACGGTACAAGTTCAATATCGCAGAAAGTGAAAAATGGATAAAGAACTTGTGGTACTTACATACAATGCAGTATCACTCAGCAATGAAATCTATGTCATCAGGCCCGTAGCAGCACAATGAGTGTATTCAGGTACGATGATTCTAACTGAAATAAGTCACACAGAAAAAGAAACATCATAAGACATCACTAATACACGGAATGTAAACTTGGCTACACAGGAACTGAATTCCAAAACAGAACAGGGTCTCAAATTTAGAAAACCAACTTATGCTTCCTTAGGGGGAAATGTAAGTTGGGGTGCTGCATAAAACCAGAGATTGAAATGAGCACAGATAAAGTTCCTTAAGCCAAATATGGAATAGACAAGAGCTACTACTTGCTCAACGAAATGGACTCAACACCGCATATTAAACGCCTAAGAATATACCTGACTAGTAAGTATCTTAAAACCTATGGATTGCTATGTCTCCAAAAGAGAATCAAGCGTGTGTACAGGGTCATAAACGCAGCATTGATAGTATTGGAGAGGTTCGGTGAGCAAATGAAGACCCTTTGAAGTCATATTGCATGGTTCCCATTCCACGGGTCTCAACTCTCCAGGTTTAAGGTATTCTTCCTTCAGCTAAAACATGCATGTGGAACCCAGAGTATGATCAACCATGTGAACGGGAGACGTGTTCAAATATGTCTCAGTTTTCGTACCCTGGTACTCGGGTGCAACATTCCAGACGCTTTACTAACACTCTCCCCACTTGGAGAGTCAGTCCCTTTAACCTCCTGTTTGGCCCAGTTTGCAATTTCTGCGGAAGATGAACAGGAATAGCGAGAACCAATGAGAGACTAGCTGGAGGTGTCTGGACGGGCAAATTTAACTCTCATTTCCCACCAGGAAGAGGAATTAACCAAAGGCTCAGCGTGCCGTGCCGGAACCAGATTAGGGCCTGAAGCCATCCTGCGGTGTTGCGGCCAGGTCACAAGAAAGCGAGTTGAAGAAAGGAGCTCAGGGGCACTGTAATTCACAAACCTGCAGAGTTATAAATGACAGCTATCGTCCAAAAATATACTGAAGTAAGGCTGCCAAGAGGACTTGAAAGCGGGGCAGAATTGCAGGAAACCGATTTCAGGAGGTAGACTGGAATTGCATTGAAAGCATAGGAAAAGAGGCAGAACGTCCACAATGATGCACTTGGCCAAAAAGGGCGTATGCGTTTTTTCCTGAATATATTCAGGAAAAAACGCATACGCCCTTTTTGGCCAACCAAGCAAGCTTGCAAAGGAAATCTGCACTACAATGAAGTCTCACTACCCCCGGTCAAAAGGGCCATCTGAAAAAAGTGTAAAATCCAGAAAGGCAGGACAGGCCATGGAGAACTGGGAGCCTTGTTATGCTGATGGGCGGGATGTAAATTGCCAACAGACACTCGGGAGAAGTGTATGGTGTTTCCGGAAACATCTAAAAAACAAAGCAACAGAGCCTAGGGCACTTCCACTTATGGTCCTATAGCTTAGGGAAATTAAAATCAAAAAGACACAGCCACCCCAAAGTTTGGGACGCCTCTGTTTACAAGAACCTCCTTTACCGTTCAAGTTCAATATCACAGAAATTGAAAAATGGATAAAGAACTTGTGGTACTTACGTACAATGCAGTATCACTCAGCAATGAAATCTATGTCATCAGGCCCGTAGCAGCATAATGAGTGGATTCAGGTACGATGATTCTAACTGAAATAAGTCACACAGAAAATGAAACATCATAAGGTATCACTAATACACGGAATGTGAACTTGGCTACACATGAACTGAATTACAAAACAGAACAGGGTCTCAAGTTTAGAAAACCAACTTATGCCTGCTTAAGGGGGAAGGTGAGTTGGGGTGCTGCATAAAAGCAGAGTTTGAAATTAGCACAGATACCGTTCCATAAGCCAAATATGTAATAGACTAGACCTACCCCTTGCTCAATGAAATGGATTCAACAATGAGGTATCACCTCACACCTGGTAGAATAGGCATCATAGAAAATCTACAAACAAAAAATGCTGGAAAGGGTGTGGAGAAAAGGAACCCTCTTCCACTACTGTTGGGAATATAAATTGATACAGTCATTATGGAGAACAATATGGAATTTTTTATGAAACTAACAATAGAATTACCATATGATACAGCAATCCCAGTATTGGACATATACCCAGACAAAACCATAAATCAAAAAGAGTCATTCACCGCAATGTTCATTGCATCACTATTTACAATATCGAGATAATGGAAGCAACTTAAATGCCCACAGACAGACTAATGCATAAAGCTGTGGTACATATATAAAATGCAATATTACTAAGCCATGAAAAGGAATGAAATTGGGTCATTTGTAGAGACGTCGATGGATCTAGAGACTGTCATACAGAGTGAAGTAAGTCTGAAAGAGAAAAACAAATCTTGTATATTCATGCATATATGTGGAACCTAGAAAAACTGTACAGATTAACCATTTTGCAAGGCATAAATAGAGCAACAGATGTAGACAACAAACGTATGGACAACAAGGGGGGAAAGCTGTTGGGGGTGGTGGTGGGAGGAGTTGAGAGACTGGGATTGGCATGTATACATTTATATGTATAAAATAGATAACCAATAAGAACCTGCTGTATAAAAATATAAAATAAAATTCAAAATTAAAAAGAAATAAAATTTAAAAAATAAAACAAAAAACAATTATTCCCTGCACATACATGTATTTATA
Organism: Globicephala melas; assembly: GCF_963455315.2. Classification (NCBI taxonomy): domain Eukaryota; kingdom Metazoa; phylum Chordata; class Mammalia; order Artiodactyla; family Delphinidae; genus Globicephala; species Globicephala melas. The sequence continues at coordinate 470,271 of NW_027207339.1, forward strand.
TGAATAAATTATTTCCATGCTTATATCTGTAAATACAAAAAAGAGGAATAAAATCTACCTTGAACCAAAAATGAAAAAGAGAAAAAAAACACAGAACCCACCAGTTACACAGAGGAAAACCGTATCAGGGCACTTGCTCCAGTTGTAAACAATTCTGAAGTTGGTCAGTGGTGGGGAATCGTCTCCCATTCAGCCAGCAGCCCCCACGCAACAAGCGTCCTCATTGCAAAGCTGGGGCACCGTGCCGAGGCATCTGTGAGTAAACGTGAGCTGAGCCCCAGGCCAGTTGCTGCTGAACTATTCCCACCCGTCCCAGGTAAAACACCTGAATATATACAAGGACTTGAAAGCCTAGAGGAAGGGCCATAGAGCCACACGAGTGACAGCATGCAGGCCGACTTGGTGCCTGCAGGCCAGCCAGGATGGTCCTGGCCCTGGGTGCTCTTCTGGAAGATTTCCATTTCCCTGCCTGAGATACCCGTCCTGTCCCTGCCCCCACGGCTTTTTTCCTTCCTCACCTCTGCCCAGGGAGAAATTCCAGCAGCAGGTATGGGTGACACATCCTCTTCTTTAGCAGGTGGCAGCCTGGCAACTGCTGCAGAAAGTCCAGCAGAGCCCCACTCACACTGGGCCACCCACAAAGCCGTGGCCTCTCACTCCCTCCCACCAGCCCAGCCCCGAGACTGCTGACAGGGCAGAGAAAATGGCATCAGGCACGGCTGCAGGGGCTCTTGCTGCCTGGAGTGGTATTTATATTGATCTCAACCCAGGCACACCTGGGGAGGGCTGGCCGGCACGGTAAGGCTGCCCAGGTCAGCCAATCATCACCCCTCAGGGGCTCACAGTTGCAGAAAATGGAACTTGCTGAACCGGCCAGGTCCAAGGAACAGGTGTGGGCTCCTGAGAGTCAGGATAGACAAGGGGCTGCAGCTTTGGCTTGTTTTCTAATCATTTTATCTGGCCCATGAGTGGGAGACAACTTCAAGAAAACCCTCTCCTAATGAGAGGAACCCAGGAGTCAGGGAGAGGAGGGGTGGGTGGTGGTTGGAGACAGAGGCCTGGTGCCCCGGGTGCAGTGGAAGTCTCTGGAAGACCAGGTGGAGGGAGGCCTCATGGAGTGATGCCCAGGGTCACAGACCTGTCGCAGCTGCTGTTTGTTAGTTCAAGTCCTGCTCTGAGGTGCTCTGTGTCAGCTCTGAGCGACAGGTGAGCTGGGGGTGCTCTGCAATGAGGGCTATGTGCACGGTTCCTGTGTGCCCAGCCCTGCCACGGTACCTGCAAGGGTAGCTCTGTATCCTGGGAGGGCCCTGACCACGAGAGCCCCGTGGGCTGGGGTGGGGGTGGGGTACCTGCCCAGGTGAGCTCCATATTCTGGGATTGGTCTGACCACGAGAGCCCCATGGGCTGCTGGGGACCTGGTAAAGGATGTCAGGACAGTCAGTGAAGCCACCGAGGATATACCTCCAGTTGCTCCTAATTCCTACACCCTGCTGGTCATTCTACCAACCACCAGGACATGGTATTCTGTATTAGTCTTCAATGATGCCTTCTTTTGTATTCCATTAGTCCCAGAGTCACAAGAAATTTTGGCTTGTGAGTGGCAGGACTCAACATACAACTAAAACAATACTTCCGGGCCGTTCGGCCCCAAGGGTGCAAAAATTCCCACACCATCTTTGGGGAAAGCTTAGCTAAAGACCTAAAAGTTCTACCTCTGGAAAAGGAAACCCTCCTTCAATATGCAGACGACATTCTGATCGCCAGCCCTACTAAGGAGGCCTCTGAACTACCAAGCCAATAAAGGATAGAAGTTGTCCAAGAAAAAGCTCAAATATCACAGACTGCGGTGACCTGCCTGGGCTTCATTCTCACAGAAGGTCAGAGAAGCCCATCCCAGGAAAGGGAAGAAACCATTTTCAGCCTTACCCCTTTCTAAAACTAGAAGACAGCTTAGGGGTTCCTGGGGAGGCCAGGGTTTGCTGCTTCTGGATCCCTAACTACAGTCTACTAGCTGGGCCTCTATATGAAACACTGAAAGGAAAAGATGATGATCCTTTGGAATAGAATCCAGAAGTGGCCTTTCAAGAATGGAAAGAGCAGTCAATTCAGACCCTTGCCCTGGAACTCCCTAATTTAGCTAAACCCTTTGACCTTTACATTCCCGGTGAAAGGTGAATCGCCATTGGAGAATTAGTGCAAAAACTGGGACCACTTGAAATGGAACAATGCAAGAATGCCATCCAGGTAGGATAAACTACGGTCACTAAGGGGCTTGGCCCACTGCCACATCTGGCCAAGATAATGGCGGTATCTAAAAACCTGGAAATCAGCAGCCCAAAAGGCCACCTCCCTCCTAAGGGAAAAGGACCCCACGTGGTGATCCTAACCACCAACCATGCCCTGAAGTTGCAGGGTTCGCTCCGTGGGCACACCGACCTTGAGTGAGGAGGCCCTCCAACTCCAACATCCAGAGAGATAACCGGGGGCAACAGGGCACCATGACGACTCGTGTGAACATCACTTGACCTGGAGTTTCTCTCATAAAACAACAAGAGTGTGTCCCAAAAGAGTAGACTACTGCTTGCAGGACTTACTGCACCCAGAGGGGAGCTAATAATCTTGGCGGGGGAACGGTATATCACACTGTCACCATAGAAAAGCCTACAGACACCGTGATGATGGTGGCCAATAAGACCGGCTGGACTCCTGTTTACTTCAAAAGGCTGTTGACTCAGTGGCCATCATGGTCCTTGATCACCACTGACCCTGGACTGTCTGGGAGTTGAGCGGGCAGGGCTCTGACACCTGGTGCTGTTTGTACGTTAATTCAGGGGCCTAATTGAAGAAAGCGCAGACTACTGGTCAGAGCATCTAGGCTGGCAGAAACGGTCAGCCTAAGGTGGCCGAACAAATGTGGCGCGGGGTGAAACCGGCCCCCACAGCGTCTCTGCACATCTCTTTCCTGGACCCTTAAAGGTCATTAGAATCTATAACACTTCCAATGCTGGTGCTCAGGTGGACGAGCAGGGAGGCAGGGGTCCTGGGGACAATCAACGTCACCGGGAGGCTGCTGGGGAGAAGCTCTGACCCTCGCCCCAGGGTATGAGGGCTCCCAACTCAGCACTCAGCAGTTACAGAAGAAGGGTCTGCACCCTCAGCACTCCAAGAATGAGGAACAGGACAAAAGGCAGAGGAGGGGTTTGTCCCCAGCAAAGCCCATTAAAAATCCCTGGGAGATAAAAATAGAATCTGGGCAATAAAGTCAAGTCTAACCTTTTTTATCCTTTGTGCTTTGTCTAATTTCACGTGCTCCTAGGGTCCCGCATGCAGAGGTTCAACACCCGGCACTTCAGACCAGATTTCCTAGTGCAGAATGGCTGGGTCGACACCTCAGCTCCTGGGGCCCAGTGCAGACTCCACGATATAGAGCCTGAGCTACAGCCAACCCGGCCCTCGAGAGCTCCGCACCCTCCCTCCCACTGACTCTGACAGGATCTCTACACAGCAGCCCAGCCCACAGCCCACGGGGTAGTGCATGCTCTCACCTCTCCATTCTCTGATCAAAATATAAAGTTTCCTTTGCTTGTGAACCAAACTCAGTCTCGATCTGTTGGCCCCAATGACACTGGGCAGGGGGACACTTGTTGGGGTCCACTCTGGAAGATCAGTAACAGAAATTGAGACTATTGTAACCTCAATGAACAGATGTGTGAGCCAAACTGTAGTTAACATAGAACAGTGTATAAGGCTCGGGTAAAATAAGATGTTTCTAACACTTCCATTTGATATTTCCATCACTTTATTATAAGCAAGTTCAGTGAAAAGGTTTGTCTTATTTGTCAGGTCAATATTAGAGAAATGAAGTGATTTCTTTCCAAGGATGTACATCTAATAATCTTGGTTAAACCTTCAATCTTGTTTTAAATGCTTTTCCATTGAAAATGATACCTCTCTTTCAGCTCCCCCATTTCTGAGAAGTATAAAATCTTATAATTTATTATTACCAAAGGGGAAAGGTGGGAGGAGGGATAAATTAACAGTTTGGGATTAACACATACACACTGCTATGTATAAAATAGATCATCAACAAGGAACTACTGTATAGCACAGGGAACTACACTCAACATTTTGCAATAACCTATAAGGGGAAATAATCTGAAAAAGAATAGATATTTTTATTGACATCATCTATCAATGACAGTTAAAGTGTAACCTAAGGGAAGCTGGTGGTGAGTGCTTCTGACCCTGAAGACTTCAATCATCTAAAGTTTGGACTCTGCCTACTTCCCATGGCCCTTAATGAACATATGTGTAGCCGTAACTTAAAAACTTCCCCAGTTTGGGTTTCGGGGAGACACTGATTTTGAAAAAGCCCTGGTGTTCTCCTTACATGAATGGGACTCTTCCTACTGCTAAAACATGTCTGTCACACCCAGAGGATGGTATACCGTCTGATCGGGAAGAGTTTGGAAAAGGCATCTCATCTCCTCATCTCCTGGTGCTCGGGTTCACCCTTCCAGCGTCTTTACTAACAGTCTCCCCACTTGGAGATGTCAGCACTGTCAACATCCTGTTGCGTACAGTTTGGAATTTGTCCAGAGGATGAAGCGGAAGGATGAGGAACAATGAGAGACAAGTCCTAGGTGTTCAGACAGGCACATGTCACTCTAATTTCCAATCAGGAAGACGAATTGACCAAAGGCTAGGGTTGCCCATGGAAACAATATAGGGCTTGAGGAAATCCCGCTGCTTTGTGGCCAGTTCCCATAAACACAAGTTGAACAATGGAACTCAGGGGCAGTAAAATTCACAAAACTGCAGAGTTGAAAATATCCATCACTGAAAAATGTCTTGAGGAAAGTCAGAAAAAAGGACTTGTAAGCAAGGGAGAATGGCAGGAAAGGGATTTGAGGAGGTAGAAAGGACTCGCCATTAAGCACAAGAAAAGGAGCTGAACATTGCCAACATTGCAGTTGGCCAAAAAGGGTGTATGCGTTTTTTTCTGTATATATTCAAGAAAAGGGCATACACTTTTTTAGCCAACCAAACAGATGGGCACTGGAAGTCAATACTACAAAAGATATCACTTCGCATCAGTCAGAAGAGCCATCCTCATAAAGCGTAAACAACAGAAATGCAGGACAGGGCAACGAGAAGAGGGAGCCCTGTGAGACTTATAGTGGAAATGTATATTGCCAACGGCCATTCTGGAGAAGTGTATTGTATTTACTAAAGCATCTAAAAAATGAGCTACAGAGCATAGGGCACTTGCACTCATGGGCGTATATCTTGGGAAAAACAAAAATCGAGAGGACACAGGCACCCCAATGTTTACCCCCTCTCTGTTTAAAAGATCCTCGACTAGGATATAACTTAAATGTCTCTGGAGGGAAAAAATGGATAGAGATGTGGTACTTAGGTAGAGTGGAATATTATTCAGCCTGGAAATCAATGAAATATGGCCAGTTGTAACAACTCCGGAGGAGTTACGTATGATCATTCTAAGTGACAGAATTCAAAAAGAAAAAGACACATATCATAAGATATCACTTAAAGGTGGAATCCAAAATGGCTACACATGAAATAAATTACAAAACAAAAACATAGTCAAATATGTAGAAAACACGCATAAGGCTGCTAAACGGGAAAGGTGGGGAGGGGTGAGGCATCATCCAGGAGGTTGAAATTAGCAAAGATACCATTCCAAATACCAAACTGATAATCAACAAGGCCTACACGGTAGCTAAAAGAACTGCACTCAGCACACTCAAGTCACCGGAAAAGAATATATACGACTGGTAAGAATCTGAAAAAGAATTTATTGATGTCTCTCTGTACGTGAATCAAGTGGATGTACAGCAGCAAGAAACAGAGCTTTGAAAATCAGCTGTAACCAATATAGTAATAAATTGAAAAAAATAAACGACAGAGAGACAGAGAAAACCTCTTACAACTTTTCCTCAGGGACGGTGATGCAACATGGATTGAACACATCTAGACCCACAGCAGGATGAGACATAAGGCTGGAAACTGTTTGCGCTAAGAGAAATGTGAGGTTGGGTGAGGAAATGCACACCCTTTAAAGTAATACTACCTGGTACCCATTCAATGGGTCCCAAATCTGCAGGTTCAAGGGATCTTCCTATAGCTAAAACATGCATGGAAAACCCAGAGGACTGTACACCATGTGATCGGGAGATGTGTCTAAAATGCACCTCATTTATCCTCTCCTGGTGCTCCTGTTCACCATTCCAGCCACGCTACTTAGAATCTCCCCACTTGGAGAATCAGCACATTTAAACTTCTGTTTCACACATTTTGCAAATTGTGAGGAGGATGAACGGGAAGAGGGGGAACCAATGAGAGAATAGTTGTAGGGGTTTGGACGGGCACATATCACTCTAATTTCCCATTAAGAATAAGAATTAAAGAAAGGCTCAGCCTGCCTCGCCGGAGCCAAAATAGGGCCTGAAGCAATCCTGCGGGTTTGAGGCCAGCTCACAAAAGAACAACTTAAAAAATGGAGCTCAGGGTCACTGCAATTCACAAACCTGCAGAGTTATAAATGAAAACTAACGTCCAAAAATATGTTGAGGTAAGGCAAAGAAGAGGATCTGAATGCAAGACAGAATTGCAAGAAACAGATTTCAAGAGATAGATTGGACTCGTCTTTAATGCACATGAAAAGCGGCAGAATTTCGACAATGATGCAGTTGGCCCAAAAGGGCGTATGCGTTTTTTCCTGATTATATCCAGGAAAAAACGCATACGCACTTTATGGGCAACGAAGCAAGCAAGCAATGCAAATGTGCACAACAAAGAAGTCTCATTTCCCACCGGTCAAAAGGGCCATCCTAAAAAATTGTAAAAACCAGAAATACAGGACAGGCCATGGAGAACAGGGAGCCTTTATACGCTGATGGGCAGTGTGTGGACTGCCGAGAGCCACTCTGGAGAAGTGTATGGTGGTTCCTAAATCATCTAAAAAACAGAGCTACAGAGCATAGGACACTTCCAATCATGGGAGTATATCTAGGGAAGTCTAAAAATCAACAAGACACAAGCACACCACAGTTTAGGGCTACTCTGTTTACAAGAACCTCAACTTCAGTACACCTTAAATATCCCAGGAAAGAGAACAATGGATAAAGAAGATGTGGTACTTATGTACAATTTCTTCACCATGAAATCAATGTAATAAGGCTAGTAGAAGGATAAAGAGTGGATTTAGGTCCGATAATACTACTTGAAATAAGTCAAACAGAAAAAGAAACATATCATAAGATATCACTTATAGAGGGAGGGTAAATATGGCTGCACAAGAAATGAATTACAGAACAGAACAGTGTCTCACATTTAGAAAACACACTTATGTCAGCTTAAGGGGAAAGGAGAGGTGGGGTGATGCATAAAACCAGAGTTTGAAATTAGCACAGATACCGTTCAATAAACCAAATAGGTATTAGACAAGATCTACACCTTGCTCAATGAACTGGCCTCAACACACCCTATACACCGCAGAGAAATATATCTGAGTAATAAGAATCTTAAAACCCATGTATTGATATATCTCCATAAGGGAATCAAGTGTGTGCAGAGCGGCACAAACACAGCAGTGAAAATGAGCTAAACCCCATTATAGAAATAAATTTTAAAAACAAAACGCTGAAACAATGAAAGAGAGAAAAATTCTTACAAAATTCGCTCAGGGGCTGTGATGCAACCTGGATTGACCACATATAAACCCACAGCTGGATAAGACATAAGGTTGGACACTTGGGGCTGAGAGGATTGGTGAGCTTTGGTGAGCAACTGCCGAAAGTTTAATGCAATACTTCATGCTACTCAGTCCAAGGGTCCCAACACTCCAGGTTGAAGGGAATCTTCCTACAGCTAAACCATGCTTGGGAAACCCAGCGACTGGTATACCATATGATCGGGAAAGGTTTCTAAAACACACCTCATTTTTCCTCTCCTGGGGCTCCGGATCGACATTCCAGCCGCTTTACTAACAACATCCCCACATGGAGAGTCAATGCCTTTAAGTTCTGGTATCGCACAGTCTGCAGTTAGTGCGGAGGATGAATGGGAATAGGGGGAACCAGTGAGAAACTAGCTGTAGCGGTTTCAATGGGCACATGTCACTCTAATTTCACATCAGTAAGAAGAATTAACCAAAGGCACAGCAAGGTGCCCCAGAAGAAGAATAGAGCTTCAAGGAATCCTGTGGTTATGGGGCAAGATCACAAAAATAAGAGCTGAAAAATGGAGCTAAGGGCCACTGCAATTCAAAAACCTGCAGAGTTATAAAGGCCAACTATTTTCAAAAAATATATTGAGGTAAGGCTATGAAGAAGCATTGAAAGCAAGGCAGAATTGCAGGAAACCGATTTCAGGAGATACACTGGAATTGCACTGAAAACATATGAAAATAGTCAGAACCTCGACAATGATGCACTTGGCCAAAAAGGGCGTATGTGTTTTTTCCTGAAAATAGTCAGGAAAAAACGCATACACACTTTTTGGCCAACCAAGCAAGCTTGCAAAGGAAATCTGCACTACAATGAAGTCTCACTTTCCCCTGGTCAAAAGGGCCATCTGAAAAAAGTGTAAAATCCATAAAGGCACGACAGGCCATGGAGAACTGGGAGCCTTCCAATGCTGATGGGCGGGATGTAAATTGCCAACAGCCACTCTGGAGAAGTGTATGGTGTTTCCTGAAACATCTAAAAAACAAAGCAACAGAGCCTAGGGCACTTCCACTTATGGTCCTAGAGTTTAGGGAAATTAAAATCAAAAAGACAGAGCCACCCCAAAGTTTGGGATGGCTCTGTTTACAAGAACCTCATATACGGTACAAGTTCAATATCACAGAAAGTGAAAAATGGATAAAGAACTTGTGGTACTTACGTACAATGCAATATCACTCAGCAATGAAATCTATGTCATCAGGCCCGTAGCAGCATAATGAGTGGATTCAGGTACGATGATTCTCACTGAAATAAGTCACACAGAAAAAGAAACATCATAAGATATCAGTAATACACGGAATGTAAACTTGGCTACACAGGAACTGAATTACAGAACAGAACAGGGTCTCAAATTTAGAAAACCAACTTATGCTTGCTTAAGGGGAAAGGTGAGTTGGGGTGCTGCATAAAACCAGAGACTGAAATGAGCACAGATAAAGTTCCTTAAGCCAAATATGGAATAGACAAGAGCTACTCCTTGCTCAACGAAATGGACTCAACACCGCATATTAAACGCCTAAGAATGTACCTGACTAGTAAGTATCTTAAAACCTATGGATTGCTATGTCTCTGAAAGAGAATCAAGCATGTGTACAGGGGCATAAACGCAGCAGTGATAGGATTGGAGAGGTTCGGTGAGCAAATGAAGACCCTTTGAAGTCATATTGCATGGTACCCATTCCACGGGTTTCAACTACCCAGGTTTAAGGTATTCTTCCTTCAGCTAAAACATGCATGTGGAACCTAGAGTATGATCAACCATGTGATCGGGAGACGTGTTCAAATATGTCTCAGTTTTCGTACCCTGGTACTCGGGTGCAACATTCCAGACGCTTTACTAACACTCTCCCGACTTGGAGAGTCAGTCCCTTTAACCTCCTGTTTGGCCCAGTTTGCAATTTCTGTGGAAGATGAACAGGAATAGCGAGAACAAATGAGAGACTAACTGGAGGTGTCTGGACGGGCAAATTTAACTCTCATTTCCCACCAGGAAGAGGAAATAACCAAAGGCTCAGCGTGCCGTGCCGGAACCAGATTAGGGCCTGAAGTCATCCTGCGGTGTTGCGGCCAGGTCACAAGAAAGCGAGTTGAAGAAAGGAGCTCAGGGGCACTGTAATTCACAAACCTGCAGAGTTATAAATGACAGCTATCGTCCAAAAATATACTGAAGTAAGGCTGCCAAGAGGACTTGAAAGCGGGGCAGAATTGCAGGAAACCGATTTCAGGAGGTAGACTGGAATTGCATTGAAAGCATAGGAAAAGAGGCAGAACGTCCACAATGATGCACTTGGCCAAAAAGGGCGTATGCGTTTTTTCCTGAATATATTCAGGAAAAAACGCATACGCCCTTTTTGGCCAACCAAGCAAGCTTGGAAAGGAAATCTGCACTACAATGAAGTCTCACTTCCCCCGGTCAAAAGGGCCATCTGAAAAAAGTGTAAAATCCAGAAAGGCAGGACAGGCCATGGAGAACTGGGAGCCTTGTTATGCTGATGGGCGGGATGTAAATTGCCAACAGCCACTCGGGAGAAGTGTATGGTGTTTCCTGAAACATCTAAAAAACAAAGCAACAGAGCCTAGGGCACTTCCACTTATGGTCCTATAGCTTAGGGAAATTAAAATCAAAAAGACACAGCCACCCCAAAGTTTGGGACGCCTCTGTTTACAAGAACCTCATTTACAGTACAAGTTCAACATCGCAGAAAGTGAAAAATGGATAAAGAAGGTGTGGTATTTACTTACAAAGCAATATCACTCAGCAATGAAATCTATGTCATCAGGCCCTTAGCAGCACAATGAGTGGATTCAGGTATGATGATTCTAACTGAAATAAGTCACACAGAAAAAGAAACATCATAAGATATCAGTAATACACGGAATGTAAACTTGGCTACACAGGAACTGAATTACAGAACAGAACAGGGTCTCAAATTTAGAAAACCAACTTATGCTTGCTTAAGGGGAAAGGTGAGTTGGGGTGCTGCATAAAACCAGAGATTGAAACGAGCACAGATAAAGTTCCTTAAGCCAAATATGGAATAGACAAGAGCTACTCCTTGCTCAACGAAATGGACTCAACACCGCATATTAAACGCCTAAGAATGTACCTGACTAGTAAGTATCTTAAAACCTATGGATTGCTATGTCTCCGATAGAGAATCAAGCATGTGTACAGGCGCATGAACGCAGCAGTGATAGGATTGGAGAGGTTCGGTGAGCAAATGAAGACCCTTTGAAGTCACATTGCATGGTACCCATTCCACGGGTTTCAACTACCCAGGTTTAAGGTATTCTTCCTTCAGCTAAAACATGCATGTGGAACCTAGAGTATGATCAACCATGTGATCGGGAGACGTGTTCAAATATGTCTCAGTTTTCGTACCCTGGTACTCGGGTGCAACATTCCAGACGCTTTACTAACACTCTCCCCACTTGGAGAGTCAGTCCCTTTAACCTCCTGTTTGGCCCAGTTTGCAATTTCTGCGGAAGATGAACAGGAATAGCGAGAACCAATGAGAGACTAGCTGGAGGTGTCTGGACGGGCAAATTTAACTCTCATTTCCCACCAGGAAGAGGAAATAACCAAAGGCTCAGCGTGCCGTGCCGGAACCAGATTAGGGCCTGAAGCCATCCTGCAGTGTTGCGGCCAGGTCACAAGAAAGCGAGTTGAAGAAAGGAGCTCAGGGGCACTGTAATTCAAAAACCTGCAGAGTTATAAATGACAGCTATCGTCCAAAAATATACTGAAGTAAGGCTGCCAAGAGGACTTGAAAGCGGGGCAGAATTGCAGGAAACCGATTTCAGGAGGTAGACTGGAATTGCATTGAAAGCATAGGAAAAGAGGCAGAACGTCCACAATGATGCACTTGGCCAAAAAGGGCGTATGTGTTTTTTCCTGAATATATTCAGGAAAAAACGCATACGCCCTTTTTGGCCAACCAAGCAAGCTTGCAAAGGAAATCTGCACTACAATGAAGTCTCACTTCCCCCCGGTCAAAAGGGCCATCTGAAAAAAGTGTAAAATCCAGAAAGGCAGGACAGGCCATGGAGAACTGGGAGCCTTGTTATGCTGATGGGCGGGATGTAAATTGCCAACAGACACTCGGGAGAAGTGTATGGTGTTTCCTGAAACATCTAAAAAACAAAGCAACACAGCCTAGGGCACTTCCACTTATGGTCCTATAGCTTAGGGAAATTAAAATCAAAAAGACACAGCCACCCCAAAGTTTGGGACGCCTCTGTTTACAAGAACCTCGTTTACAGTACAAGTTCAACATCGCAGAAAGTGAAAAATGGATAAAGAAGGTGTGGTATTTACTTACAAAGCAATATCACTCAGCAATGAAATCTATGTCATCAGCCCCTTAGCAGCACAATGAGTGGATTCAGGTATGATGATTCTAACTGAAATAAGTCACACAGAAAAAGAAACATCATAAGATATCAGTAATACACGGAATGTAAACTTGGCTACACAGGAACTGAATTACAGAACAGAACAGGGTCTCAAATTTAGAAAACCAACTTATGCTTGCTTAAGGGGAAAGGTGAGTTGGGGTGCTGCATAAAACCAGAGATTGAAACGAGCACAGATAAAGTTCCTTAAGCCAAATATGGAATAGACAAGAGCTACTCCTTGCTCAACGAAATGGACTCAACACCGCATATTAAACGCCTAAGAATGTACATGACTAGTAAGTATCTTAAAACCTATGGATTGCTATGTCTCCGAAAGAGAATCAAGCATGTGTACAGGGGCATGAACGCAGCAGTGATAGGATTGGAGAGGTTCGGTGAGCAAATGAAGACCCTTTGAAGTCACATTGCATGGTACCCATTCCACGGGTTTCAACTACCCAGGTTTAAGGTATTCTTCCTTCAGCTAAAACATGCATGTGGAACCCAGAGTATGATCAACCATGTGATCGGGAGACGTGTTCAAATATGTCTCAGGTTTCGTACCCTGGTACTCGGGTGCAACATTCCAGACGCTTTACTAACACTCTCTCCACTTGGAGAGTCAGTCCCTTTAACCTCCTGTTTGGCCCAGTTTGCAATTTCTGCGGAAGATGAACAGGAATAGCGAGAACCAATGAGAGACTAGCTGGAGGTGTCTGGACGGGCAAATTTAACTCTCATTTCCCACCAGGAAGAGGAAATAACCAAAGGCTCAGCGTGCCGTGCCGGAACCAGATTAGGGCCTGAAGCCATCCTGCGGTGTTGCGGCCAGGTCACAAGAAAGCGAGTTGAAGAAAGGAGCTCAGGGGCACTGTAATTCACAAACCTGCAGAGTTATAAATGACAGCTATCGTCCAAAAATATACTGAAGTAAGGCTGCCAAGAGGACTTGAAAGCGGGGCAGAATTGCAGGAAACCGATTTCAGGAGGTAGACTGGAATTGCATTGAAAGCATAGGAAAAGAGGCAGAACGTCCACAATGATGCACTTGGCCAAAAAGGGCGTATGCGTTTTTTCCTGAATATATTCAGGAAAAAACGCATACGCCCTTTTTGGACAACCAAGCAAGCTTGCAAAGGAAATCTGCACTACAATGAAGTCTCACTTCCCCCCGGTCAAAAGGGCCATCTGAAAAAAGTGTAAAATCCAGAAAGGCAGGACAGGCCATGGAGAACTGGGAGCCTTGTTATGCTGATGGGCGGGATGTAAATTGCCAACAGCCACTCGGGAGAAGTGTATGGTGTTTCCTGAAACATCTAAAAAACAAAGCAACAGAGCCTAGGGCACTTCCACTTATGGTCCTATAGCTTAGGGAAATTAAAATCAAAAAGACACAGCCACCCCAAAGTTTGGGACGCCTCTGTTTACAAGAACCTCGTTTACAGTACAAGTTCAACATCGCAGAAAGTGAAAAATGGATAAAGAACATGTGGTATTTACTTACAAAGCAATATCACTCAGCAATGAAATCTATGTCATCAGGCCCTTAGCAGCACAATGAGTGGATTCAGGTATGATGATTCTAACTGAAATAAGTCACACAGAAAAAGAAACATCATAAGATATCAGTAATACACGGAATGTAAACTTGGCTACACAGGAACTGAATTACAGAACAGAACAGGGTCTCAAATTTAGAAAACCAACTTATGCTTGCTTAAGGGGAAAGGTGAGTTGGGGTGCTGCATAAAACCAGAGATTGAAACGAGCACAGATAAACTTCCTTAAGCCAAATATGGAATAGACAAGAGCTACTCCTTGCTCAACGAAATGGACTCAACACCGCATATTAAACGCCTAAGAATGTACCTGACTAGTAAGTATCTTAAAACCTATGGATTGCTATGTCTCCGAAAGAGAATCAAGCATGTGTACAGGGGCACAAACGCAGCAGTGATAGGATTGGAGAGGTTCGGTGAGCAAATGAAGACCCTTTGAAGTCATATTGCATGGTACCCATTCCACGGGTTTCAACTACCCAGGTTTAAGGTATTCTTCCTTCAGCTAAAACATGCATGTGGAACCCAGAGTATGATCAACCATGTGATCGGGAGACGTGTTCAAATATGTCTCAGTTTAAGTACCCTGGTACTCGGGTGCAACATTCCAGACGCTTTACTAACACTCTCCCGACTTGGAGAGTCAGTCCCTTTAACCTCCTGTTTGGCCCAGTTTGCAATTTCTGTGGAAGATGAACAGGAATAGCGAGAACCAATGAGAGACTAGCTGGAGGTGTCTGGACGGGCAAATTTAACTCTCATTTCCCACCAGGAAGAGGAAATAACCAAAGGCTCAGCGTGCCGTGCCGGAACCAGATTAGGGCCTGAAGCCATCCTGCGGTGTTGCCGCCAGGTCACAAGAAAGCGAGTTGAAGAAAGGAGCTCAGGGGCACTGTAATTCACAAACCTGCAGAGTTATAAATGACAGCTATCGTCCAAAAATATACTGAAGTAAGGCTGCCAAGAGGACTTGAAAGCGGGGCAGAATTGCAGGAAACCGATTTCAGGAGGTAGACTGGAATTGCATTGAAAGCATAGGAAAAGAGGCAGAACGTCCACAATGATGCACTTGGCCAAAAAGGGCGTATGCGTTTTTTCCTGAATATATTCAGGAAAAAACGCATACGCCCTTTTTGGCCAACCAAGCAAGCTTGCAAAGGAAATCTGCACTACAATGAAGTCTCACTTCCCCCCGGTGAAAATGGCCATCTGAAAAAAGTGTAAAATCCAGAAAGGCAGGACAGGCCATGGAGAACTGGGAGCCTTGTTATGCTGATGGGCGGGATGTAAATTGCCAACAGACACTCGGGAGAAGTGTATGGTGTTTCCTGAAACATCTAAAAAACAAAGCAACAGAGCCTAGGGCACTTCCACTTATGGTCCTATAGCTTAGGGAAATTAAAATCAAAAAGACACAGCCACCCCAAAGTTTGGGACGCCTCTGTTTACAAGAACCTCGTTTACAGTACAAGTTCAACATCGCAGAAAGTGAAAAATGGATAAAGAACATGTGGTATTTACTTACAAAGCAATATCACTCAGCAATGAAATCTATGTCATCAGGCCCTTAGCAGCACAATGAGTGGATTCAGGTATGATGATTCTAACTGAAATAAGTCACACAGAAAAAGAAACATCATAAGATATCAGTAATACACGGAATGTAAACTTGGCTACACAGGAACTGAATTACAGAACAGAACAGGGTCTCAAATTTAGAAAACCAACTTATGCTTGCTTAAGGGGAAAGGTGAGTTGGGGTGCTGCATAAAAACAGAGATTGAAACGAGCACAGATAAAGTTCCTTAAGCCAAATATGGAAAACACAAGAGCTACTCCTGACTCAACGAAATGGACTCAACACCGCATATTAAACGCCTAAGAATGTACCTAATTAGTAAGTATCTTAAAACCTATGGATTGCTATGTCTCCGAAAGAGAATCAAGCATGTGTACAGGGGCATAAACACAGCAGTGATAGGATTGGAGAGGTTCGGTGAGCAAATGAAGACCCTTTGAAGTCATATTGCATGGTACCCATTCCACGGGTTTCAACTACCCAGGTTTAAGGTATTCTTCCTTCAGCTAAAACATGCATGTGGAACCTAGAGTATGATCAACCATGTGATCGGGAGACGTGTTCAAATATGTCTCAGTTTTCCTCCCCTGGTACTTGGGTGCAACATTCCAGACGCTTTACTAACACTCTCCCCACTTGGAGAGTCAGCGCCTTTAACCTCCTGTTTGGCCCAGTTTGCAATTTCTGCGGAAGATGAACAGGAATAGGGAGAACCAATGAGAGACTAGCTGGAGGTGTCTGGACGGGCAAATTTAACTCTCATTTCCCAGCAGGAAGAGGAATTAACCAAAGGCTCAGCGTGCCGTGCCGGAACCAGATTAGGGCCTGAAGCCATCCTGCGGTGTTGTGGCCAGCTCAAAAGAAAGCGAGTTGAAGAAAGGAGCTCAGGGGCACTGTAATTCACAAACCTGCAGAGTTATAAATGACAGCTATCGTCCAAAAATATACTGAAGTAAGGCTGCCAAGAGGACTTGAAAGCGGGGCAGAATTGCAGGAAACCGATTTCAGGAGGTAGACTGGAATTGCATTGAAAGCATAGGAAAAGAGGCAGAACGTCCACAATGATGCACTTGGCCAAAAAGGGCGTATGCGTTTTTTCCTGAATATATTCAGGAAAAAACGCATACGCCCTTTTTGGCCAACCAAGCAAGCTTGCAAAGGAAATCTGCACTACAATGAAGTCTCACTTCCCCCCGGTCAAAAGGGCCATCTGAAAAAAGTGTGAAATCCAGAAAGGCAGGACAGGCCATGGAGAACTGGGAGCCTTGTTATGCTGATGGGCGGGATGTAAATTGCCAACAGCCACTGGGGAGAAGTGTATGGTGTTTCCTGAAACATCTAAAAAACAAAGCAACAGAGCCTAGGGCACTTCCACTTATGGTCCAATAGCTTAGGGAAATTAAAATCAAAAAGACACAGCCACCGCAATGTTTGGGACGCCTCTGTTTACAAGAACCTCGTTTACAGTACAAGTTCAACATCGCAGAAAGTGAAAAATGTATAAAGAACATGTGGTATTTACTTACAAAGCAATATCGCTCAGCAATGAAATCTATGTCATCAGGCCCTTAGCAGCACAATGAGTGGATTCAGGTATGATGATTCTAACTGAAATAAGTCACACAGAAAAAGAAACATCTTGAGATATCAGTAATACACGGAATGTAAACTTGGCTACACAGGAATTGAATTACAGAACAGAACAGGGTCTCAAATTTAGAAAACCAACTTATGCTTGCTTAAGGGGAAAGGTGAGTTGGGGTGCTGCATAAAACCAGAGATTGAAATGAGCACAGATAAAGTTCCTTAAGCCAAATATGGAATAGACAAGAGCTACTCCTTGCTCAACGAAATGGACTCAACACCGCATATTAAACGCCTAAGAATGTACCTGACTAGTAAGTATCTTAAAACCTATGGATTGCTATGTCTCCGAAAGAGAATCAAGCATGTGTACAGGGGCATAAACGCAGCAGTGATAGGATTGGAGAGGTTCGGTGAGCAAATGAAGACCCTTTGAAGTCATATTGCATGGTACCCATTCCACGGGTTTCAACTACCCAGGTTTAAGGTATTCTTCCTTCAGCTAAAACATGCATGTGGAACCCAGAGTATGATCAACCATGTGATCGGGAGACGTGTTCAAATATGTCTCAGGTTTCGTACCCTGGTACTCGGGTGCAACATTCCAGACGCTTTACTAACACTCTCCCGACTTGGAGAGTCAGTCCCTTTAACCTCCTGTTTGGCCCAGTTTGCAATTTCTGTGGAAGATGAACAGGAATAGCGAGAACCAATGAGAGACTAGCTGGAGGTGTCTGGACGGGCAAATTTAACTCTCATTTCCCACCAGGAAGAGGAATTAACCAAAGGCTCAGCGTGCCGTGCCGGAACCAGATTAGGGCCTGAAGCCATCCTGCGGTGTTGCGCCCAGGTCACAAGAAAGCGAGTTGAAGAAAGGAGCTCAGGGGCACTGTAATTCACAAACCTGCAGAGTTATAAATGACAGCTATCGTCCAAAAATATACTGAAGTAAGGCTGCCAAGAGGACTTGAAAGCGGGGCAGAATTGCAGGAAACCGATTTCAGGAGGTAGACTGGAATTGCATTGAAAGCATAGGAAAAGAGACAGAACGTCCACAATGATGCACTTGGCCAAAAAGGGCGTATGCGTTTTTTCCTGAATATATTCAGGAAAAAACGCATACGCCCTTTTTGGCCAACCAAGCAAGCTTGCAAAGGAAATCTGCACTACAATGAAGTCTCACTTCCCCCCGGTCAAAAGGGCAATCTGAAAAAAGTGTAAAATCCAGAAAGGCAGGACAGGCCATGGAGAACTGGGAGCCTTGTTATGCTGATGGGTGGGATGTAAATTGCCAACAGACACTCGGGAGAAGTGTATGGTGTTTCCGGAAACATCTAAAAAACAAAGCAACAGAGCCTAGGGCACTTCCACTTATGGTCCTATAGCTTAGGGAAATTAAAATCAAAAAGACACAGCCACCCCAAAGTTTGGGACGCCTCTGTTTACAAGAACCTCCTTTACCGTTCAAGTTCAATATCACAGAAATTGAAAAATGGATAAAGAACTTGTGGTACTTACGTACAATGCAGTATCACTCAGCAATGAAATCTATGTCATCAGGCCCGTAGCAGCATAATGAGTGGATTCAGGTACGATGATTCTAACTGAAATAAGTCACACAGAAAATGAAACATCATAAGGTATCACTAATACACGGAATGTGAACTTGGCTACACATGAACTGAATTACAAAACAGAACAGGGTCTCAAGTTTAGAAAACCAACTTATGCCTGCTTAAGGGGGAAGGTGAGTTGGGGTGCTGCATAAAAGCAGAGTTTGAAATTAGCACAGATACCGTTCCATAAGCCAAATATGTAATAGACTAGACCTACCCCTTGCTCAACGAAATGGATTCAACAATGAGGTATCACCTCACACCTGGTAGAATAGGCATCATAGAAAATCTACAAACAAAAAATGCTGGAAAGGGTGTGGAGAAAAGGAACCCTCTTCCACTACTGTTGGGAATATAAATTGATACAGTCATTATGGAGAACAATATGGAATTTTTTATGAAACTAACAATAGAATTACCATATGATACAGCAATCCCAGTATTGGACATATACCCAGACAAAACCATAAATCAAAAAGAGTCATTCACCGCAATGTTCATTGCATCACTATTTACAATATCGAGATAATGGAAGTAACTTAAATGCCCACAGACAGACTAATGCATAAAGCTGTGGTACATATACAAAATGCAATATTACTAAGCCATGAAAAGGAATGAAATTGGGTCATTTGTAGAGACGTCGATGGATCTAGAGACTGTCATACAGAGTGAAGTAAGTCTGAAAGAGAAAAACAAATCTTGTATATTCATGCATATATGTGGAACCTAGAAAAACTGTACAGATTAACCATTTTGCAAGGCATAAATAGAGCAACAGATGTAGACAACAAACGTATGGACAACAAGGGGGGAAAGCTGTTGGGGGGGTGGTGGTGGGAGGAGTTGAGAGACTGGGATTGGCATGTATACATTTATATGTATAAAATAGATAACCAATAAGAACCTGCTGTATAAAAATATAAAATAAAATTCAAAATTAAAAAGAAATAAAATTTAAAAAATAAAACAAAAAACAATTATTCCCTGCACATACATGTATTTATATGAATAAATTATTTCCATGCTTATATCTGTAAATACAAAAAAGAGGAATAAAATCTACCTTGAACCAAAAACGAAAAAGAGAAAAAAAACACAGAACCCACCAGTTACACAGAGGAAAACCGTATCAGGGCACTTGCTCCAGTTGTAAACAATTCTGAAGTTGGTCAGTGGTGGGGAATCGTCTCCCATTCAGCCAGCAGCCCCCACGCAACAAGCGTCCTCATTGCAAAGCTGGGGCACCGTGCCGAGGCATCTGTGAGTAAACGTGAGCTGAGCCCCAGGCCAGTTGCTGCTGAACTATTCCCACCCGTCCCAGGTAAAACACCTGAATATATACAAGGACTTGAAAGCCTAGAGGAAGGGCCATAGAGCCACACGAGTGACAGCATGCCGGCCGACTTGGTGCCTGCAGGCCAGCCAGGATGGTCCTGGCCCTGGGTGCTCTTCTGGAAGATTTCCATTTCCCTGCCTGAGATACCCGTCCTGTCCCTGCCCCCACGGCTTTTTTCCTTCCTCACCTCTGCCCAGGGAGAAATTCCAGCAGCAGGTATGGGTGACACATCCTCTTCTTTAGCAGGTGGCAGCCTGGCAACTGCTGCAGAAAGTCCAGCAGAGCCCCACTCACACTGGGCCACCCACAAAGCCGTGGCCTCTCACTCCCTCCCACCAGCCCAGCCCCGAGACTGCTGACAGGGCAGAGAAAATGGCGTCAGGCACGGCTGCAGGGGCTCTTGCTGCCTGGAGTGGTATTTATATTGATCTCAACCCAGGCACACCTGGGGAGGGCTGGCCGGCACGGTAAGGCTGCCCAGGTCAGCCAATCATCACCCCTCAGGGGCTCACAGTTGCAGAAAATGGAACTTGCTGAACCGGCCAGGTCCAAGGAACAGGTGTGGGCTCCTGAGAGTCAGGATAGACAAGGGGCTGCAGCTTTGGCTTGTTTTCTAATCATTTTATCTGGCCCATGAGTGGGAGACAACTTCAAGAAAACCCTCTCCTAATGAGAGGAACCCAGGAGTCAGGGAGAGGAGGGGTGGGTGGTGGTTGGAGACAGAGGCCTGGTGCCCCGGGTGCAGTGGAAGTCTCTGGAAGACCAGGTGGAGGGAGGCCTCACGGAGTGATGCCCAGGGTCACAGACCTGTCGCAGCTGCTGTTTGTTAGTTCAAGTCCTGCTCTGAGGTGCTCTGTGTCAGCTCTGAGCGACAGGTGAGCTGGGGGTGCTCTGCAATGAGGGCTATGTGCACGGTTCCTGTGTGCCCAGCCCTGCCACGGTACCTGCAAGGGTAGCTCTGTATCCTGGGAGGGCCCTGACCACGAGAGCCCCGTGGGCTGGGGTGGGGGTGGGGTACCTGCCCAGGTGAGCTCCATATTCTGGGATTGGTCTGACCACGAGAGCCCCATGGGCTGCTGGGGACCTGGTAAAGGATGTCAGGACAGTCAGTGAAGCCACCGAGGATATACCTCCAGTTGCTCCTAATTCCTACACCCTGCTGGTCATTCTACCAACCACCAGGACATGGTATTCTGTATTAGTCTTCAATGATGCCTTCTTTTGTATTCCATTAGTCCCAGAGTCACAAGAAATTTTGGCTTGTGAGTGGCAGGACTCAACATACAACTAAAACAATACTTCCGGGCCGTTCGGCCCCAAGGGTGCAAAAATTCCCACACCATCTTTGGGGAAAGCTTAGCTAAAGACCTAAAAGTTCTACCTCTGGAAAAGGAAACCCTCCTTCAATATGCAGACGACATTCTGATCGCCAGCCCTACTAAGGAGGCCTCTGAACTACCAAGCCAATAAAGGATAGAAGTTGTCCAAGAAAAAGCTCAAATATCACAGACTGCGGTGACCTGCCTGGGCTTCATTCTCACAGAAGGTCAGAGAAGCCCATCCCAGGAAAGGGAAGAAACCATTTTCAGCCTTACCCCTTTCTAAAACTAGAAGACAGCTTAGGGGTTCCTGGGGAGGCCAGGGTTTGCTGCTTCTGGATCCCTAACTACAGTCTACTAGCTGGGCCTCTATATGAAACACTGAAAGGAAAAGATGATGATCCTTTGGAATAGAATCCAGAAGTGGCCTTTCAAGAATGGAAAGAGCAGTCAATTCAGACCCTTGCCCTGGAACTCCCTAATTTAGCTAAACCCTTTGACCTTTACATTCCCGGTGAAAGGTGAATCGCCATTGGAGAATTAGTGCAAAAACTGGGACCACTTGAAATGGAACAATGCAAGAATGCCATCCAGGTAGGATAAACTACGGTCACTAAGGGGCTTGGCCCACTGCCACATCTGGCCAAGATAATGGCGGTATCTAAAAACCTGGAAATCAGCAGCCCAAAAGGCCACCTCCCTCCTAAGGGAAAAGGACCCCACGTGGTGATCCTAACCACCAACCATGCCCTGAAGTTGCAGGGTTCGCTCCGTGGGCACACCGACCTTGAGTGAGGAGGCCCTCCAACTCCAACATCCAGAGAGATAACCGGGGGCAACAGGGCACCATGACGACTCGTGTGAACATCACTTGACCTGGAGTTTCTCTCATAAAACAACAAGAGTGTGTCCCAAAAGAGTAGACTACTGCTTGCAGGACTTACTGCACCCAGAGGGGAGCTAATAATCTTGGCGGGGGAACGGTATATCACACTGTCACCATAGAAAAGCCTACAGACACCGTGATGATGGTGGCCAATAAGACCGGCTGGACTCCTGTTTACTTCAAAAGGCTGTTGACTCAGTGGCCATCATGGTCCTTGATCACCACTGACCCTGGACTGTCTGGGAGTTGAGCGGGCAGGGCTCTGACACCTGGTGCTGTTTGTACGTTAATTCAGGGGCCTAATTGAAGAAAGCGCAGACTACTGGTCAGAGCATCTAGGCTGGCAGAAACGGTCAGCCTAAGGTGGCCGAACAAATGTGGGGCGGGGTGAAACCGGCCCCCACAGCGTCTCTGCACATCTCTTTCCTGGACCCTTAAAGGTCATTAGAATCTATAACACTTCCAATGCTGGTGCTCAGGTGGACGAGCAGGGAGGCAGGGGTCCTGGGGACAATCAACGTCACCGGGAGGCTGCTGGGGAGAAGCTCTGACCCTCGCCCCAGGGTATGAGGGCTCCCAACTCAGCACTCAGCAGTTACAGAAGAAGGGTCTGCACCCTCAGCACTCCAAGAATGAGGAACAGGACAAAAGGCAGAGGAGGGGTTTGTCCCCAGCAAAGCCCATTAAAAATCCCTGGGAGATAAAAATAGAATCTGGGCAATAAAGTCAAGTCTAACCTTTTTTATCCTTTGTGCTTTGTCTAATTTCACGTGCTCCTAGGGTCCCGCATGCAGAGGTTCCACACCCGGCACTTCAGACCAGATTTCCTAGTGCAGAATGGCTGGGTCGACACCTCAGCTCCTGGGGCCCAGTGCAGACTCCACGATATAGAGCCTGAGCTACAGCCAACCCGGCCCTCGAGAGCTCCGCACCCTCCCTCCCACTGACTCTGACAGGATCTCTACACAGCAGCCCAGCCCACAGCCCACAGCCCACGGGGTAGTGCATGCTCTCACCTCTCCATTCTCTGATCAAAATATAAAGTTTCCTTTGCTTGTGAACCAAACTCAGTCTCGATCTGTTGGCCCCAATGACACTGGGCAGGGGGACACTTGTTGGGGTCCACTCTGGAAGATCAGTAACAGAAATTGAGACTATTGTAACCTCAATGAACAGATGTGTGAGCCAAACTGTAGTTAACATAGAACAGTGTATAAGGCTCGGGTAAAATAAGATGTTTCTAACACTTCCATTTGATATTTCCATCACTTTATTATAAGCAAGTTCAGTGAAAAGGTTTGTCTTATTTGTCAGGTCAATATTAGAGAAATGAAGTGATTTCTTTCCAAGGATGTACATCTAATAATCTTGGTTAAACCTTCAATCTTGTTTTAAATGCTTTTCCATTGAAAATGATACCTCTCTTTCAGCTCCCCCATTTCTGAGAAGTATAAAATCTTATAATTTATTATTACCAAAGGGGAAAGGTGGGAGGAGGGATAAATTAACAGTTTGGGATTAACACATACACACTGCTATGTATAAAATAGATCATCAACAAGGAACTACTGTATAGCACAGGGAACTACACTCAACATTTTGCAATAACCTATAAGGGGAAATAATCTGAAAAAGAATAGATATTTTTATTGACATCATCTATCAATGACAGTTAAAGTGTAACCTAAGGGAAGCTGGTGGTGAGTGCTTCTGACCCTGAAGACTTCAATCATCTAAAGTTTGGACTCTGCCTACTTCCCATGGCCCTTAATGAACATATGTGTAGCCGTAACTTAAAAACTTCCCCAGTTTGGGTTTCGGGGAGACACTGATTTTGAAAAAGCCCTGGTGTTCTCCTTACATGAATGGGACTCTTCCTACTGCTAAAACATGTCTGTCACACCCAGAGGATGGTATACCGTCTGATCGGGAAGAGTTTGGAAAAGGCATCTCATCTCCTCATCTCCTGGTGCTCGGGTTCACCCTTCCAGCGTCTTTACTAACAGTCTCCCCACTTGGAGATGTCAGCACTGTCAACATCCTGTTGCGTACAGTTTGGAATTTGTCCAGAGGATGAAGCGGAAGGATGAGGAACAATGAGAGACAAGTCCTAGGTGTTCAGACAGGCACATGTCACTCTAATTTCCAATCAGGAAGACGAATTGACCAAAGGCTAGGGTTGCCCATGGAAACAATATAGGGCTTGAGGAAATCCCGCTGCTTTGTGGCCAGTTCCCATAAACACAAGTTGAACAATGGAACTCAGGGGCAGTAAAATTCACAAAACTGCAGAGTTGAAAATATCCATCACTGAAAAATGTCTTGAGGAAAGTCAGAAAAAAGGACTTGTAAGCAAGGGAGAATGGCAGGAAAGGGATTTGAGGAGGTAGAAAGGACTCGCCATTAAGCACAAGAAAAGGAGCTGAACATTGCCAACATTGCAGTTGGCCAAAAAGGGTGTATGCGTTTTTTTCTGTATATATTCAAGAAAAGGGCATACACTTTTTTAGCCAACCAAACAGATGGGCACTGGAAGTCAATACTACAAAAGATATCACTTCGCATCAGTCAGAAGAGCCATCCTCATAAAGCGTAAACAACAGAAATGCAGGACAGGGCAACGAGAAGAGGGAGCCCTGTGAGACTTATAGTGGAAATGTATATTGCCAACGGCCATTCTGGAGAAGTGTATTGTATTTACTAAAGCATCTAAAAAATGAGCTACAGAGCATAGGGCACTTGCACTCATGGGCGTATATCTTGGGAAAAACAAAAATCGAGAGGACACAGGCACCCCAATGTTTACCCCCTCTCTGTTTAAAAGATCCTCGACTAGGATATAACTTAAATGTCTCTGGAGGGAAAAAATGGATAGAGATGTGGTACTTAGGTAGAGTGGAATATTATTCAGCCTGGAAATCAATGAAATATGGCCAGTTGTAACAACTCCGGAGGAGTTACGTATGATCATTCTAAGTGACAGAATTCAAAAAGAAAAAGACACATATCATAAGATATCACTTAAAGGTGGAATCCAAAATGGCTACACATGAAATAAATTACAAAACAAAAACATAGTCAAATATGTAGAAAACACGCATAAGGCTGCTAAACGGGAAAGGTGGGGAGGGGTGAGGCATCATCCAGGAGGTTGAAATTAGCAAAGATACCATTCCAAATACCAAACTGATAATCAACAAGGCCTACACGGTAGCTAAAAGAACTGCACTCAGCACACTCAAGTCACCGGAAAAGAATATATACGACTGGTAAGAATCTGAAAAAGAATTTATTGATGTCTCTCTGTACGTGAATCAAGTGGATGTACAGCAGCAAGAAACAGAGCTTTGAAAATCAGCTGTAACCAATATAGTAATAAATTGAAAAAAATAAACGACAGAGAGACAGAGAAAACCTCTTACAACTTTTCCTCAGGGACGGTGATGCAACATGGATTGAACACATCTAGACCCACAGCAGGATGAGACATAAGGCTGGAAACTGTTTGCGCTAAGAGAAATGTGAGGTTGGGTGAGGAAATGCACACCCTTTAAAGTAATACTACCTGGTACCCATTCAATGGGTCCCAAATCTGCAGGTTCAAGGGATCTTCCTATAGCTAAAACATGCATGGAAAACCCAGAGGACTGTACACCATGTGATCGGGAGATGTGTCTAAAATGCACCTCATTTATCCTCTCCTGGTGCTCCTGTTCACCATTCCAGCCACGCTACTTAGAATCTCCCCACTTGGAGAATCAGCACATTTAAACTTCTGTTTCACACATTTTGCAAATTGTGAGGAGGATGAACGGGAAGAGGGGGAACCAATGAGAGAATAGTTGTAGGGGTTTGGACGGGCACATATCACTCTAATTTCCCATTAAGAATAAGAATTAAAGAAAGGCTCAGCCTGCCTCGCCGGAGCCAAAATAGGGCCTGAAGCAATCCTGCGGGTTTGAGGCCAGCTCACAAAAGAACAACTTAAAAAATGGAGCTCAGGGTCACTGCAATTCACAAACCTGCAGAGTTATAAATGAAAACTAACGTCCAAAAATATGTTGAGGTAAGGCAAAGAAGAGGATCTGAATGCAAGACAGAATTGCAAGAAACAGATTTCAAGAGATAGATTGGACTCGTCTTTAACGCACATGAAAAGCGGCAGAATTTCGACAATGATGCAGTTGGCCCAAAAGGGCGTATGCGTTTTTTCCTGATTATATCCAGGAAAAAACGCATACGCACTTTATGGGCAACGAAGCAAGCAAGCAATGCAAATGTGCACAACAAAGAAGTCTCATTTCCCACCGGTCAAAAGGGCCATCCTAAAAAATTGTAAAAACCAGAAATGCAGGACAGGCCATGGAGAACAGGGAGCCTTTATACGCTGATGGGCAGTGTGTGGACTGCCGAGAGCCACTCTGGAGAAGTGTATGGTGGTTCCTAAATCATCTAAAAAACAGAGCTACAGAGCATAGGACACTTCCAATCATGGGAGTATATCTAGGGAAGTCTAAAAATCAACAAGACACAAGCACACCACAGTTTAGGGCTACTCTGTTTACAAGAACCTCAACTTCAGTACACCTTAAATATCCCAGGAAAGAGAACAATGGATAAAGAAGATGTGGTACTTATGTACAATTTCTTCACCATGAAATCAATGTAATAAGGCTAGTAGAAGGATAAAGAGTGGATTTAGGTCCGATAATACTACTTGAAATAAGTCAAACAGAAAAAGAAACATATCATAAGATATCACTTATAGAGGGAGGGTAAATATGGCTGCACAAGAAATGAATTACAGAACAGAACAGTGTCTCACATTTAGAAAACACACTTATGTCAGCTTAAGGGGAAAGGAGAGGTGGGGTGATGCATAAAACCAGAGTTTGAAATTAGCACAGATACCGTTCAATAAACCAAATAGGTATTAGACAAGATCTACACCTTGCTCAATGAACTGGCCTCAACACACCCTATACACCACAGAGAAATATATCTGAGTAATAAGAATCTTAAAACCCATGTATTGATATATCTCCATAAGGGAATCAAGTGTGTGCAGAGCGGCACAAACACAGCAGTGAAAATGAGCTAAACCCCATTATAGAAATGAATTTTAAAAACAAAACGCTGAAACAATGAAAGAGAGAAAAATTCTTACAAAATTCGCTCAGGGGCTGTGATGCAACCTGGATTGACCACATATAAACCCACAGCTGGATAAGACATAAGGCTGGACACTTGGGGCTGAGAGGATTGGTGAGCTTTGGTGAGCAACTGCCGAAAGTTTAATGCAATACTTCATGCTACTCAGTCCAAGGGTCCCAACACTCCAGGTTGAAGGGAATCTTCCTACAGCTAAACCATGCTTGGGAAACCCAGCAACTGGTATACCATATGATCGGGAAAGGTTTCTAAAACACACCTCATTTTTCCTCTCCTGGGGCTCCGGATCGACATTCCAGCCGCTTTACTAACAACATCCCCACATGGAGAGTCAATGCCTTTAAGTTCTGGTATCGCACAGTCTGCAGTTAGTGCGGAGGATGAATGGGAATAGGGGGAACCAGTGAGAAAACTAGCTGTAGCGGTTTCAATGGGCACATGTCACTCTAATTTCACATCAGTAAGAAGAATTAACCAAAGGCACAGCAAGGTGCCCCAGAAGAAGAATAGAGCTTCAAGGAATCCTGTGGTTATGGGGCAAGATCACAAAAATAAGAGCTGAAAAATGGAGCTAAGGGCCACTGCAATTCAAAAACCTGCAGAGTTATAAAGGCCAACTATTTTCAAAAAATATATTGAGGTAAGGCTATGAAGAAGCATTGAAAGCAAGGCAGAATTGCAGGAAACCGATTTCAGGAGATACACTGGAATTGCATTGAAAACATATGAAGAGAGTCAGAACCTCGACAATGATGCACTTGGCCAAAAAGGGCGTATGTGTTTTTTCCTGAATATAGTCAGGAAAAAACGCATACACACTTTTTGGCCAACCAAGCAAGCATGCAAAGGAAATCTGCACTACAATGAAGTCTCACTTTCCCCTGGTCAAAAGGGCCATCTGAAAAAAGTGTAAAATCCATAAAGGCACGACAGGCCATGGAGAACTGGGAGCCTTGTTATGCTGATGGGCGGGATGTAAATTGCCAACAGCCACTCTGGAGAAGTGTATGGTGTTTCCTGAAACATCTAAAAAACAAAGCAACAGAGCCTAGGGCACTTCCACTTATGGTCCTAGAGTTTAGGGAAATTAAAATCAAAAAGACACAGCCACCCCAAAGTTTGGGACGCCTCTGTTTACAAGAACCTCATATACGGTACAAGTTCAATATCGCAGAAAGTGAAAAATGGATAAAGAACTTGTGGTACTTACGTACAATGCAATATCACTCAGCAATAAAATCTATGTCATCAGGCCCGTAGCAGCATAATGAGTGGATTCAGGTACGATGAATCTAACTGAAATAAGTCACACAGAAAAAGAAACATCATAAGATATCACTAATACACGGAATGTAAACTTGGCTACACAGGAACTGAATTCCAAAACAGAACAGGGTCTCAAATTTAGAAAACCAACTTATGCTTCCTTAGGGGGAAATGTAAGTTGGGGTGCTGCATAAAACCAGAGATTGAAATGAGCACAGATAAAGTTCCTTAAGCCAAATATGGAATAGACAAGAGCTACTCCTTGCTCAACGAAATGGACTCAACAACCCTTATTAAACGCCTAAGAATGTACCTAACTAGTAAGTATCTTAAACCCTATGGATTGCTATGTCTCCAAAAGAGAATCAAGCGTGTGTACAGGGTCATAAACGCAGCATTGATAGTATTGGAGAGGTTCGGTGAGCAAATGAAGACCCTTTGAAGTCATATTGCATGGTACCCATTCCACGGGTCTCAACTCTCCAGGTTTAAGGTATTCTTCCTTCAGCTAAAATATGCATGTGGAACCCAGAGTATGATCAACCATGTGAACGGGAGACGTGTTCAAATATGTCTCAGCTTTCCTCCCCTGGTACTCGGGTGCAACATTCCAGACGCTTTACTAACACTCTCCCCACTTGGAGAGTCAGCGCCTTTAACCTCCTGTTTGGCCCAGTTTGCAATTTCTGTGGAAGATGAACAGGAATAACGAGAACCAATGAGAGACTAGCTGGAGGTGTCTGGACGGGCAAATTTAACTCTCATTTCCCACCAGGAAGAGGAATTAACCAAAGGCTCAGCGTGCCGTGCCGGAACCAGATTAGGGCCTGAAGCCATCCTGCGGTGTTGCGGCCAGCTCAAAAGAAAGGAGCTCAGGGGCACTGTAATTCACAAACCTGCAGAGTTATAAATGACAGCTATCGTCCAAAAATATACTGAAGTAAGGCTGCCAAGAGGACTTGAAAGCGGGGCAGAATTGCAGGAAACCGATTTCAGGAGGTAGACTGGAATTGCATTGAAAGCATAGGAAAAGAGGCAGAACGTCCACAATGATGCACTTGGCCAAAAAGGGCGTATGCGTTTTTTCCTGAATATATTCAGGAAAAAACGCATACGCCCTTTTTGGCCAACCAAGCAAGCTTGCAAAGGAAATCTGCACTACAATGAAGTCTCACTTCCCCCCGGTCAAAAGGGCCATCTGAAAAAAGTGTAAAATCCAGAAAGGCAGGACAGGCCATGGAGAACTGGGAGCCTTGTTATGCTGATGGGCGGGATGTAAATTGCCAACAGACACTCGGGAGAAGTGTATGGTGTTTCCGGAAACATCTAAAAAACAAAGCAACAGAGCCTAGGGCACTTCCACTTATGGTCCTATAGCTTAGGGAAATTAAAATCAAAAAGACACAGCCACCCCAAAGTTTGGGACGCCTCTGTTTACAAGAACCTCATTTACCATTCAAGTTCAATATCACAGAAAGTGAAAAATGGATAAAGAACTTGTGGTACTTACGTACAATGCAGTATCACTCAGCAATGAAATCTATGTCATCAGGCCCGTAGCAGCATAAT
Organism: Globicephala melas; assembly: GCF_963455315.2. Classification (NCBI taxonomy): domain Eukaryota; kingdom Metazoa; phylum Chordata; class Mammalia; order Artiodactyla; family Delphinidae; genus Globicephala; species Globicephala melas. Next base: position 500,309 of record NW_027207339.1, read on the forward strand.
GAGTGGATTCAGGTACGATGATTCTAACTGAAATAAGTCACACAGAAAATGAAACATCATAAGGTATCACTAATACACGGAATGTGAACTTGGCTACACATGAACTGAATTACAAAACAGAACAGGGTCTCAAGTTTAGAAAACCAACTTATGCCTGCTTAAGGGGGAAGGTGAGTTGGGGTGCTGCATAAAAGCAGAGTTTGAAATTAGCACAGATACCGTTCCATAAGCCAAATATGTAATAGACTAGACCTACCCCTTGCTCAACGAAATGGATTCAACAATGAGGTATCACCTCACACCTGGTAGAATAGGCATCATAGAAAATCTACAAACAAAAAATGCTGGAAAGGGTGTGGAGAAAAGGAACCCTCTTCCACTACTGTTGGGAATATAAATTGATACAGTCATTATGGAGAACAATATGGAATTTCTTATGAAACTAACAATAGAATTACCATATGATACAGCAATCCCAGTACTGGACATATACCCAGACAAAACCATAAATCAAAAAGAGTCATTCACCGCAATGTTCATTGCATCACTATTTACAATATCGAGGTAATGGAAGCAACTTAAATGCCCACAGACAGACGAATGCATAAAGCTGTGGTACATATATAAAATGGAATATTACTAGGCCATGAAAAGGAATGAAATTGGGTCATTTGTAGAGACGTCGATGGATCTAGAGACTGTCATACAGAGTGAAGTAAGTCTGAAAGAGAAAAACAAATCTTGTATATTCATGCATATATGTGGAACCTAGAAAAACTGTACAGATTAACCATTTTGCAAGGCATAAATAGAGCAACAGATGTAGACAACAAACGTATGGACAACAAGGGGGGAAAGCTGTTGGGGGGTGGTGGTGGGAGGAGTTGAGAGACTGGGATTGGCATGTATACATTTATATGTATAAAATAGATAACCAATAAGAACCTGCTGTATAAAAATATAAAATAAAATTCAAAATTAAAAAGAAATAAAATTTAAAAAATAAAACAAAAAACAATTATTCCCTGCACATACATGTATTTATATGAATAAATTATTTCCATGCTTATATCTGTAAATACAAAAAAGAGGAATAAAATCTACCTTGAACCAAAAACGAAAAAGAGAAAAAAAACACAGAACCCACCAGTTACACAGAGGAAAACCGTATCAGGGCACTTGCTCCAGTTGTAAACAATTCTGAAGTTGGTCAGTGGTGGGGAATCGTCTCCCATTCAGCCAGCAGCCCCCACGCAACAAGCGTCCTCATTGCAAAGCTGGGGCACCGTGCCGAGGCATCTGTGAGTAAACGTGAGCTGAGCCCCAGGCCAGTTGCTGCTGAACTATTCCCACCCGTCCCAGGTAAAACACCTGAATATATACAAGGACTTGAAAGCCTAGAGGAAGGGCCATAGAGCCACACGAGTGACAGCATGCCGGCCGACTTGGTGCCTGCAGGCCAGCCAGGATGGTCCTGGCCCTGGGTGCTCTTCTGGAAGATTTCCATTTCCCTGCCTGAGATACCCGTCCTGTCCCTGCCCCCACGGCTTTTTTCCTTCCTCACCTCTGCCCAGGGAGAAATTCCAGCAGCAGGTATGGGTGACACATCCTCTTCTTTAGCAGGTGGCAGCCTGGCAACTGCTGCAGAAAGTCCAGCAGAGCCCCACTCACACTGGGCCACCCACAAAGCCGTGGCCTCTCACTCCCTCCCACCAGCCCAGCCCCGAGACTGCTGACAGGGCAGAGAAAATGGCGTCAGGCACGGCTGCAGGGGCTCTTGCTGCCTGGAGTGGTATTTATATTGATCTCAACCCAGGCACACCTGGGGAGGGCTGGCCGGCACGGTAAGGCTGCCCAGGTCAGCCAATCATCACCCCTCAGGGGCTCACAGTTGCAGAAAATGGAACTTGCTGAACCGGCCAGGTCCAAGGAACAGGTGTGGGCTCCTGAGAGTCAGGATAGACAAGGGGCTGCAGCTTTGGCTTGTTTTCTAATCATTTTATCTGGCCCATGAGTGGGAGACAACTTCAAGAAAACCCTCTCCTAATGAGAGGAACCCAGGAGTCAGGGAGAGGAGGGGTGGGTGGTGGTTGGAGACAGAGGCCTGGTGCCCCGGGTGCAGTGGAAGTCTCTGGAAGACCAGGTGGAGGGAGGCCTCACGGAGTGATGCCCAGGGTCACAGACCTGTCGCAGCTGCTGTTTGTTAGTTCAAGTCCTGCTCTGAGGTGCTCTGTGTCAGCTCTGAGCGACAGGTGAGCTGGGGGTGCTCTGCAATGAGGGCTATGTGCACGGTTCCTGTGTGCCCAGCCCTGCCACGGTACCTGCAAGGGTAGCTCTGTATCCTGGGAGGGCCCTGACCACGAGAGCCCCGTGGGCTGGGGTGGGGGTGGGGTACCTGCCCAGGTGAGCTCCATATTCTGGGATTGGTCTGACCACGAGAGCCCCATGGGCTGCTGGGGACCTGGTAAAGGATGTCAGGACAGTCAGTGAAGCCACCGAGGATATACCTCCAGTTGCTCCTAATTCCTACACCCTGCTGGTCATTCTACCAACCACCAGGACATGGTATTCTGTATTAGTCTTCAATGATGCCTTCTTTTGTATTCCATTAGTCCCAGAGTCACAAGAAATTTTGGCTTGTGAGTGGCAGGACTCAACATACAACTAAAACAATACTTCCGGGCCGTTCGGCCCCAAGGGTGCAAAAATTCCCACACCATCTTTGGGGAAAGCTTAGCTAAAGACCTAAAAGTTCTACCTCTGGAAAAGGAAACCCTCCTTCAATATGCAGACGACATTCTGATCGCCAGCCCTACTAAGGAGGCCTCTGAACTACCAAGCCAATAAAGGATAGAAGTTGTCCAAGAAAAAGCTCAAATATCACAGACTGCGGTGACCTGCCTGGGCTTCATTCTCACAGAAGGTCAGAGAAGCCCATCCCAGGAAAGGGAAGAAACCATTTTCAGCCTTACCCCTTTCTAAAACTAGAAGACAGCTTAGGGGTTCCTGGGGAGGCCAGGGTTTGCTGCTTCTGGATCCCTAACTACAGTCTACTAGCTGGGCCTCTATATGAAACACTGAAAGGAAAAGATGATGATCCTTTGGAATAGAATCCAGAAGTGGCCTTTCAAGAATGGAAAGAGCAGTCAATTCAGACCCTTGCCCTGGAACTCCCTAATTTAGCTAAACCCTTTGACCTTTACATTCCCGGTGAAAGGTGAATCGCCATTGGAGAATTAGTGCAAAAACTGGGACCACTTGAAATGGAACAATGCAAGAATGCCATCCAGGTAGGATAAACTACGGTCACTAAGGGGCTTGGCCCACTGCCACATCTGGCCAAGATAATGGCGGTATCTAAAAACCTGGAAATCAGCAGCCCAAAAGGCCACCTCCCTCCTAAGGGAAAAGGACCCCACGTGGTGATCCTAACCACCAACCATGCCCTGAAGTTGCAGGGTTCGCTCCGTGGGCACACCGACCTTGAGTGAGGAGGCCCTCCAACTCCAACATCCAGAGAGATAACCGGGGGCAACAGGGCACCATGACGACTCGTGTGAACATCACTTGACCTGGAGTTTCTCTCATAAAACAACAAGAGTGTGTCCCAAAAGAGTAGACTACTGCTTGCAGGACTTACTGCACCCAGAGGGGAGCTAATAATCTTGGCGGGGGAACGGTATATCACACTGTCACCATAGAAAAGCCTACAGACACCGTGATGATGGTGGCCAATAAGACCGGCTGGACTCCTGTTTACTTCAAAAGGCTGTTGACTCAGTGGCCATCATGGTCCTTGATCACCACTGACCCTGGACTGTCTGGGAGTTGAGCGGGCAGGGCTCTGACACCTGGTGCTGTTTGTACGTTAATTCAGGGGCCTAATTGAAGAAAGCGCAGACTACTGGTCAGAGCATCTAGGCTGGCAGAAACGGTCAGCCTAAGGTGGCCGAACAAATGTGGGGCGGGGTGAAACCGGCCCCCACAGCGTCTCTGCACATCTCTTTCCTGGACCCTTAAAGGTCATTAGAATCTATAACACTTCCAATGCTGGTGCTCAGGTGGACGAGCAGGGAGGCAGGGGTCCTGGGGACAATCAACGTCACCGGGAGGCTGCTGGGGAGAAGCTCTGACCCTCGCCCCAGGGTATGAGGGCTCCCAACTCAGCACTCAGCAGTTACAGAAGAAGGGTCTGCACCCTCAGCACTCCAAGAATGAGGAACAGGACAAAAGGCAGAGGAGGGGTTTGTCCCCAGCAAAGCCCATTAAAAATCCCTGGGAGATAAAAATAGAATCTGGGCAATAAAGTCAAGTCTAACCTTTTTTATCCTTTGTGCTTTGTCTAATTTCACGTGCTCCTAGGGTCCCGCATGCAGAGGTTCCACACCCGGCACTTCAGACCAGATTTCCTAGTGCAGAATGGCTGGGTCGACACCTCAGCTCCTGGGGCCCAGTGCAGACTCCACGATATAGAGCCTGAGCTACAGCCAACCCGGCCCTCGAGAGCTCCGCACCCTCCCTCCCACTGACTCTGACAGGATCTCTACACAGCAGCCCAGCCCACAGCCCACGGGGTAGTGCATGCTCTCACCTCTCCATTCTCTGATCAAAATATAAAGTTTCCTTTGCTTGTGAACCAAACTCAGTCTCGATCTGTTGGCCCCAATGACACTGGGCAGGGGGACACTTGTTGGGGTCCACTCTGGAAGATCAGTAACAGAAATTGAGACTATTGTAACCTCAATGAACAGATGTGTGAGCCAAACTGTAGTTAACATAGAACAGTGTATAAGGCTCGGGTAAAATAAGATGTTTCTAACACTTCCATTTGATATTTCCATCACTTTATTATAAGCAAGTTCAGTGAAAAGGTTTGTCTTATTTGTCAGGTCAATATTAGAGAAATGAAGTGATTTCTTTCCAAGGATGTACATCTAATAATCTTGGTTAAACCTTCAATCTTGTTTTAAATGCTTTTCCATTGAAAATGATACCTCTCTTTCAGCTCCCCCATTTCTGAGAAGTATAAAATCTTATAATTTATTATTACCAAAGGGGAAAGGTGGGAGGAGGGATAAATTAACAGTTTGGGATTAACACATACACACTGCTATGTATAAAATAGATCATCAACAAGGAACTACTGTATAGCACAGGGAACTACACTCAACATTTTGCAATAACCTATAAGGGGAAATAATCTGAAAAAGAATAGATATTTTTATTGACATCATCTATCAATGACAGTTAAAGTGTAACCTAAGGGAAGCTGGTGGTGAGTGCTTCTGACCCTGAAGACTTCAATCATCTAAAGTTTGGACTCTGCCTACTTCCCATGGCCCTTAATGAACATATGTGTAGCCGTAACTTAAAAACTTCCCCAGTTTGGGTTTCGGGGAGACACTGATTTTGAAAAAGCCCTGGTGTTCTCCTTACATGAATGGGACTCTTCCTACTGCTAAAACATGTCTGTCACACCCAGAGGATGGTATACCGTCTGATCGGGAAGAGTTTGGAAAAGGCATCTCATCTCCTCATCTCCTGGTGCTCGGGTTCACCCCTCCAGCGTCTTTACTAACAGTCTCCCCACTTGGAGATGTCAGCACTGTCAACATCCTGTTGCGTACAGTTTGGAATTTGTCCAGAGGATGAAGCGGAAGGATGAGGAACAATGAGAGACAAGTCCTAGGTGTTCAGACAGGCACATGTCACTCTAATTTCCAATCAGGAAGACGAATTGACCAAAGGCTAGGGTTGCCCATGGAAACAATATAGGGCTTGAGGAAATCCCGCTGCTTTGTGGCCAGTTCCCATAAACACAAGTTGAACAATGGAACTCAGGGGCAGTAAAATTCACAAAACTGCAGAGTTGAAAATATCCATCACTGAAAAATGTCTTGAGGAAAGTCAGAAAAAAGGACTTGTAAGCAAGGGAGAATGGCAGGAAAGGGATTTGAGGAGGTAGAAAGGACTCGCCATTAAGCACAAGAAAAGGAGCTGAACATTGCCAACATTGCAGTTGGCCAAAAAGGGTGTATGCGTTTTTTTCTGTATATATTCAAGAAAAGGGCATACACTTTTTTAGCCAACCAAACAGATGGGCACTGGAAGTCAATACTACAAAAGATATCACTTCGCATCAGTCAGAAGAGCCATCCTCATAAAGCGTAAACAACAGAAATGCAGGACAGGGCAACGAGAAGAGGGAGCCCTGTGAGACTTATAGTGGAAATGTATATTGCCAACGGCCATTCTGGAGAAGTGTATTGTATTTACTAAAGCATCTAAAAAATGAGCTACAGAGCATAGGGCACTTGCACTCATGGGCGTATATCTTGGGAAAAACAAAAATCGAGAGGACACAGGCACCCCAATGTTTACCCCCTCTCTGTTTAAAAGATCCTCGACTAGGATATAACTTAAATGTCTCTGGAGGGAAAAAATGGATAGAGATGTGGTACTTAGGTAGAGTGGAATATTATTCAGCCTGGAAATCAATGAAATATGGCCAGTTGTAACAACTCCGGAGGAGTTACGTATGATCATTCTAAGTGACAGAATTCAAAAAGAAAAAGACACATATCATAAGATATCACTTAAAGGTGGAATCCAAAATGGCTACACATGAAATAAATTACAAAACAAAAACATAGTCAAATATGTAGAAAACACGCATAAGGCTGCTAAACGGGAAAGGTGGGGAGGGGTGAGGCATCATCCAGGAGGTTGAAATTAGCAAAGATACCATTCCAAATACCAAACTGATAATCAACAAGGCCTACACGGTAGCTAAAAGAACTGCACTCAGCACACTCAAGTCACCGGAAAAGAATATATACGACTGGTAAGAATCTGAAAAAGAATTTATTGATGTCTCTCTGTACGTGAATCAAGTGGATGTACAGCAGCAAGAAACAGAGCTTTGAAAATCAGCTGTAACCAATATAGTAATAAATTGAAAAAAATAAACGACAGAGAGACAGAGAAAACCTCTTACAACTTTTCCTCAGGGACGGTGATGCAACATGGATTGAACACATCTAGACCCACAGCAGGATGAGACATAAGGCTGGAAACTGTTTGCGCTAAGAGAAATGTGAGGTTGGGTGAGGAAATGCACACCCTTTAAAGTAATACTACCTGGTACCCATTCAATGGGTCCCAAATCTGCAGGTTCAAGGGATCTTCCTATAGCTAAAACATGCATGGAAAACCCAGAGGACTGTACACCATGTGATCGGGAGATGTGTCTAAAATGCACCTCATTTATCCTCTCCTGGTGCTCCTGTTCACCATTCCAGCCACGCTACTTAGAATCTCCCCACTTGGAGAATCAGCACATTTAAACTTCTGTTTCACACATTTTGCAAATTGTGAGGAGGATGAACGGGAAGAGGGGGAACCAATGAGAGAATAGTTGTAGGGGTTTGGACGGGCACATATCACTCTAATTTCCCATTAAGAATAAGAATTAAAGAAAGGCTCAGCCTGCCTCGCCGGAGCCAAAATAGGGCCTGAAGCAATCCTGCGGGTTTGAGGCCAGCTCACAAAAGAACAACTTAAAAAATGGAGCTCAGGGTCACTGCAATTCACAAACCTGCAGAGTTATAAATGAAAACTAACGTCCAAAAATATGTTGAGGTAAGGCAAAGAAGAGGATCTGAATGCAAGACAGAATTGCAAGAAACAGATTTCAAGAGATAGATTGGACTCGTCTTTAACGCACATGAAAAGCGGCAGAATTTCGACAATGATGCAGTTGGCCCAAAAGGGCGTATGCGTTTTTTCCGATTATATCCAGGAAAAAACGCATACGCACTTTATGGGCAACGAAGCAAGCAAGCAATGCAAATGTGCACAACAAAGAAGTCTCATTTCCCACCGGTCAAAAGGGCCATCCTAAAAAATTGTAAAAACCAGAAATGCAGGACAGGCCATGGAGAACAGGGAGCCTTTATACGCTGATGGGCAGTGTGTGGACTGCCGAGAGCCACTCTGGAGAAGTGTATGGTGGTTCCTAAATCATCTAAAAAACAGAGCTACAGAGCATAGGACACTTCCAATCATGGGAGTATATCTAGGGAAGTCTAAAAATCAACAAGACACAAGCACACCACAGTTTAGGGCTACTCTGTTTACAAGAACCTCAACTTCAGTACACCTTAAATATCCCAGGAAAGAGAACAATGGATAAAGAAGATGTGGTACTTATGTACAATTTCTTCACCATGAAATCAATGTAATAAGGCTAGTAGAAGGATAAAGAGTGGATTTAGGTCTGATAATACTACTTGAAATAAGTCAAACAGAAAAAGAAACATATCATAAGATATCACTTATAGAGGGAGGGTAAATATGGCTGCACAAGAAATGAATTACAGAACAGAACAGTGTCTCACATTTAGAAAACACACTTATGTCAGCTTAAGGGGAAAGGAGAGGTGGGGTGATGCATAAAACCAGAGTTTGAAATTAGCACAGATACCGTTCAATAAACCAAATAGGTATTAGACAAGATCTACACCTTGCTCAATGAACTGGCCTCAACACAACCTATACACCACAGAGAAATATATCTGAGTAATAAGAATCTTAAAACCCATGTATTGATATATCTCCATAAGGGAATCAAGTGTGTGCAGAGCGGCACAAACACAGCAGTGAAAATGAGCTAAACCCCATTATAGAAATGAATTTTAAAAACAAAACGCTGAAACAATGAAAGAGAGAAAAATTCTTACAAAATTCGCTCAGGGGCTGTGATGCAACCTGGATTGACCACATATAAACCCACAGCTGGATAAGACATAAGGCTGGACACTTGGGGCTGAGAGGATTGGTGAGCTTTGGTGAGCAACTGCCGAAAGTTTAATGCAATACTTCATGCTACTCAGTCCAAGGGTCCCAACACTCCAGGTTGAAGGGAATCTTCCTACAGCTAAACCATGCTTGGGAAACCCAGCGACTGGTATACCATATGATCGGGAAAGGTTTCTAAAACACACCTCATTTTTCCTCTCCTGGGGCTCCGGATCGACATTCCAGCCGTTTTACTAACAACATCCCCACATGGAGAGTCAATGCCTTTAAGTTCTGGTATCGCACAGTCTGCAGTTAGTGCGGAGGATGAATGGGAATAGGGGGAACCAGTGAGAAACTAGCTGTAGCGGTTTCAATGGGCACATGTCACTCTAATTTCACATCAGTAAGAAGAATTAACCAAAGGCACAGCAAGGTGCCCCAGAAGAAGAATAGAGCTTCAAGGAATCCTGTGGTTATGGGGCAAGATCACAAAAATAAGAGCTGAAAAATGGAGCTAAGGGCCACTGCAATTCAAAAACCTGCAGAGTTATAAAGGCCAACTATTTTCAAAAAATATATTGAGGTAAGGCTATGAAGAAGCATTGAAAGAAAGGCAGAATTGCAGGCAACCGATTTCAGGAGATACACTGGAATTGCATTGAAAACATATGAAGAGAGTCAGAACCTCGACAATGATGCACTTGGCCAAAAAGGGCGTATGTGTTTTTTCCTGAATATAGTCAGGAAAAAACGCATACACACTTTTTGGCCAACCAAGCAAGCTTGCAAAGGAAATCTGCACTACAATGAAGTCTCACTTTCCCCTGGTCAAAAGGGCCATCTGAAAAAAGTGTAAAATCCATAAAGGCACGACAGGCCATGGAGAACTGGGAGCCTTCTAATGCTGATGGGCGGGATGTAAATTGCCAACAGACACTCGGGAGAAGTGTATGGTGTTTCCTGAAACATCTAAAAAACAAAGCAACAGAGCCTAGGGCACTTCCACTTATGGTCCTAGAGTTTAGGGAAATTAAAATCAAAAAGACAGAGCCACCCCAAAGTTTGGGATGGCTCTGTTTACAAGAACCTCATATACGGTACAAGTTCAATATCGCAGAAAGTGAAAAATGGATAAAGAACTTGTGGTACTTACATACAATGCAGTATCACTCAGCAATGAAATCTATGTCATCAGGCCCGTAGCAGCACAATGAGTGTATTCAGGTACGATGATTCTAACTGAAATAAGTCACACAGAAAAAGAAACATCATAAGACATCACTAATACACGGAATGTAAACTTGGCTACACAGGAACTGAATTCCAAAACAGAACAGGGTCTCAAATTTAGAAAACCAACTTATGCTTCCTTAGGGGGAAATGTAAGTTGGGGTGCTGCATAAAACCAGAGATTGAAATGAGCACAGATAAAGTTCCTTAAGCCAAATATGGAATAGACAAGAGCTACTACTTGCTCAACGAAATGGACTCAACACCGCATATTAAACGCCTAAGAATATACCTGACTAGTAAGTATCTTAAAACCTATGGATTGCTATGTCTCCAAAAGAGAATCAAGCGTGTGTACAGGGTCATAAACGCAGCATTGATAGTATTGGAGAGGTTCGGTGAGCAAATGAAGACCCTTTGAAGTCATATTGCATGGTTCCCATTCCACGGGTCTCAACTCTCCAGGTTTAAGGTATTCTTCCTTCAGCTAAAACATGCATGTGGAACCCAGAGTATGATCAACCATGTGAACGGGAGACGTGTTCAAATATGTCTCAGTTTTCGTACCCTGGTACTCGGGTGCAACATTCCAGACGCTTTACTAACACTCTCCCCACTTGGAGAGTCAGTCCCTTTAACCTCCTGTTTGGCCCAGTTTGCAATTTCTGCGGAAGATGAACAGGAATAGCGAGAACCAATGAGAGACTAGCTGGAGGTGTCTGGACGGGCAAATTTAACTCTCATTTCCCACCAGGAAGAGGAATTAACCAAAGGCTCAGCGTGCCGTGCCGGAACCAGATTAGGGCCTGAAGCCATCCTGCGGTGTTGCGGCCAGGTCACAAGAAAGCGAGTTGAAGAAAGGAGCTCAGGGGCACTGTAATTCACAAACCTGCAGAGTTATAAATGACAGCTATCGTCCAAAAATATACTGAAGTAAGGCTGCCAAGAGGACTTGAAAGCGGGGCAGAATTGCAGGAAACCGATTTCAGGAGGTAGACTGGAATTGCATTGAAAGCATAGGAAAAGAGGCAGAACGTCCACAATGATGCACTTGGCCAAAAAGGGCGTATGCGTTTTTTCCTGAATATATTCAGGAAAAAACGCATACGCCCTTTTTGGCCAACCAAGCAAGCTTGCAAAGGAAATCTGCACTACAATGAAGTCTCACTACCCCCGGTCAAAAGGGCCATCTGAAAAAAGTGTAAAATCCAGAAAGGCAGGACAGGCCATGGAGAACTGGGAGCCTTGTTATGCTGATGGGCGGGATGTAAATTGCCAACAGACACTCGGGAGAAGTGTATGGTGTTTCCGGAAACATCTAAAAAACAAAGCAACAGAGCCTAGGGCACTTCCACTTATGGTCCTATAGCTTAGGGAAATTAAAATCAAAAAGACACAGCCACCCCAAAGTTTGGGACGCCTCTGTTTACAAGAACCTCCTTTACCGTTCAAGTTCAATATCACAGAAATTGAAAAATGGATAAAGAACTTGTGGTACTTACGTACAATGCAGTATCACTCAGCAATGAAATCTATGTCATCAGGCCCGTAGCAGCATAATGAGTGGATTCAGGTACGATGATTCTAACTGAAATAAGTCACACAGAAAATGAAACATCATAAGGTATCACTAATACACGGAATGTGAACTTGGCTACACATGAACTGAATTACAAAACAGAACAGGGTCTCAAGTTTAGAAAACCAACTTATGCCTGCTTAAGGGGGAAGGTGAGTTGGGGTGCTGCATAAAAGCAGAGTTTGAAATTAGCACAGATACCGTTCCATAAGCCAAATATGTAATAGACTAGACCTACCCCTTGCTCAATGAAATGGATTCAACAATGAGGTATCACCTCACACCTGGTAGAATAGGCATCATAGAAAATCTACAAACAAAAAATGCTGGAAAGGGTGTGGAGAAAAGGAACCCTCTTCCACTACTGTTGGGAATATAAATTGATACAGTCATTATGGAGAACAATATGGAATTTTTTATGAAACTAACAATAGAATTACCATATGATACAGCAATCCCAGTATTGGACATATACCCAGACAAAACCATAAATCAAAAAGAGTCATTCACCGCAATGTTCATTGCATCACTATTTACAATATCGAGATAATGGAAGCAACTTAAATGCCCACAGACAGACTAATGCATAAAGCTGTGGTACATATATAAAATGCAATATTACTAAGCCATGAAAAGGAATGAAATTGGGTCATTTGTAGAGACGTCGATGGATCTAGAGACTGTCATACAGAGTGAAGTAAGTCTGAAAGAGAAAAACAAATCTTGTATATTCATGCATATATGTGGAACCTAGAAAAACTGTACAGATTAACCATTTTGCAAGGCATAAATAGAGCAACAGATGTAGACAACAAACGTATGGACAACAAGGGGGGAAAGCTGTTGGGGGTGGTGGTGGGAGGAGTTGAGAGACTGGGATTGGCATGTATACATTTATATGTATAAAATAGATAACCAATAAGAACCTGCTGTATAAAAATATAAAATAAAATTCAAAATTAAAAAGAAATAAAATTTAAAAAATAAAACAAAAAACAATTATTCCCTGCACATACATGTATTTATATGAATAAATTATTTCCATGCTTATATCTGTAAATACAAAAAAGAGGAATAAAATCTACCTTGAACCAAAAACGAAAAAGAGAAAAAAAACACAGAACCCACCAGTTACACAGAGGAAAACCGTATCAGGGCACTTGCTCCAGTTGTAAACAATTCTGAAGTTGGTCAGTGGTGGGGAATCGTCTCCCATTCAGCCAGCAGCCCCCACGCAACAAGCGTCCTCATTGCAAAGCTGGGGCACCGTGCCGAGGCATCTGTGAGTAAACGTGAGCTGAGCCCCAGGCCAGTTGCTGCTGAACTATTCCCACCCGTCCCAGGTAAAACACCTGAATATATACAAGGACTTGAAAGCCTAGAGGAAGGGCCATAGAGCCACACGAGTGACAGCATGCAGGCCGACTTGGTGCCTGCAGGCCAGCCAGGATGGTCCTGGCCCTGGGTGCTCTTCTGGAAGATTTCCATTTCCCTGCCTGAGATACCCGTCCTGTCCCTGCCCCCACGGCTTTTTTCCTTCCTCACCTCTGCCCAGGGAGAAATTCCAGCAGCAGGTATGGGTGACACATCCTCTTCTTTAGCAGGTGGCAGCCTGGCAACTGCTGCAGAAAGTCCAGCAGAGCCCCACTCACACTGGGCCACCCACAAAGCCGTGGCCTCTCACTCCCTCCCACCAGCCCAGCCCCGAGACTGCTGACAGGGCAGAGAAAATGGCATCAGGCACGGCTGCAGGGGCTCTTGCTGCCTGGAGTGGTATTTATATTGATCTCAACCCAGGCACACCTGGGGAGGGCTGGCCGGCACGGTAAGGCTGCCCAGGTCAGCCAATCATCACCCCTCAGGGGCTCACAGTTGCAGAAAATGGAACTTGCTGAACCGGCCAGGTCCAAGGAACAGGTGTGGGCTCCTGAGAGTCAGGATAGACAAGGGGCTGCAGCTTTGGCTTGTTTTCTAATCATTTTATCTGGCCCATGAGTGGGAGACAACTTCAAGAAAACCCTCTCCTAATGAGAGGAACCCAGGAGTCAGGGAGAGGAGGGGTGGGTGGTGGTTGGAGACAGAGGCCTGGTGCCCCGGGTGCGGTGGAAGTCTCTGGAAGACCAGGTGGAGGGAGGCCTCACGGAGTGATGCCCAGGGTCACAGACCTGTCGCAGCTGCTGTTTGTTAGTTCAAGTCCTGCTCTGAGGTGCTCTGTGTCAGCTCTGAGCGACAGGTGAGCTGGGGGTGCTCTGCAATGAGGGCTATGTGCACGGTTCCTGTGTGCCCAGCCCTGCCACGGTACCTGCAAGGGTAGCTCTGTATCCTGGGAGGGCCCTGACCACGAGAGCCCCGTGGGCTGGGGTGGGGGTGGGGTACCTGCCCAGGTGAGCTCCATATTCTGGGATTGGTCTGACCACGAGAGCCCCATGGGCTGCTGGGGACCTGGTAAAGGATGTCAGGACAGTCAGTGAAGCCACCGAGGATATACCTCCAGTTGCTCCTAATTCCTACACCCTGCTGGTCATTCTACCAACCACCAGGACATGGTATTCTGTATTAGTCTTCAATGATGCCTTCTTTTGTATTCCATTAGTCCCAGAGTCACAAGAAATTTTGGCTTGTGAGTGGCAGGACTCAACATACAACTAAAACAATACTTCCGGGCCGTTCGGCCCCAAGGGTGCAAAAATTCCCACACCATCTTTGGGGAAAGCTTAGCTAAAGACCTAAAAGTTCTACCTCTGGAAAAGGAAACCCTCCTTCAATATGCAGACGACATTCTGATCGCCAGCCCTACTAAGGAGGCCTCTGAACTACCAAGCCAATAAAGGATAGAAGTTGTCCAAGAAAAAGCTCAAATATCACAGACTGCGGTGACCTGCCTGGGCTTCATTCTCACAGAAGGTCAGAGAAGCCCATCCCAGGAAAGGGAAGAAACCATTTTCAGCCTTACCCCTTTCTAAAACTAGAAGACAGCTTAGGGGTTCCTGGGGAGGCCAGGGTTTGCTGCTTCTGGATCCCTAACTACAGTCTACTAGCTGGGCCTCTATATGAAACACTGAAAGGAAAAGATGATGATCCTTTGGAATAGAATCCAGAAGTGGCCTTTCAAGAATGGAAAGAGCAGTCAATTCAGACCCTTGCCCTGGAACTCCCTAATTTAGCTAAACCCTTTGACCTTTACATTCCCGGTGAAAGGTGAATCGCCATTGGAGAATTAGTGCAAAAACTGGGACCACTTGAAATGGAACAATGCAAGAATGCCATCCAGGTAGGATAAACTACGGTCACTAAGGGGCTTGGCCCACTGCCACATCTGGCCAAGATAATGGCGGTATCTAAAAACCTGGAAATCAGCAGCCCAAAAGGCCACCTCCCTCCTAAGGGAAAAGGACCCCACGTGGTGATCCTAACCACCAACCATGCCCTGAAGTTGCAGGGTTCGCTCCGTGGGCACACCGACCTTGAGTGAGGAGGCCCTCCAACTCCAACATCCAGAGAGATAACCGGGGGCAACAGGGCACCATGACGACTCGTGTGAACATCACTTGACCTGGAGTTTCTCTCATAAAACAACAAGAGTGTGTCCCAAAAGAGTAGACTACTGCTTGCAGGACTTACTGCACCCAGAGGGGAGCTAATAATCTTGGCGGGGGAACGGTATATCACACTGTCACCATAGAAAAGCCTACAGACACCATGATGATGGTGGCCAATAAGACCGGCTGGACTCCTGTTTACTTCAAAAGGCTGTTGACTCAGTGGCCATCATGGTCCTTGATCACCACTGACCCTGGACTGTCTGGGAGTTGAGCGGGCAGGGCTCTGACACCTGGTGCTGTTTGTACGTTAATTCAGGGGCCTAATTGAAGAAAGCGCAGACTACTGGTCAGAGCATCTAGGCTGGCAGAAACGGTCAGCCTAAGGTGGCCGAACAAATGTGGGGCGGGGTGAAACCGGCCCCCACAGCGTCTCTGCACATCTCTTTCCTGGACCCTTAAAGGTCATTAGAATCTATAACACTTCCAATGCTGGTGCTCAGGTGGACGAGCAGGGAGGCAGGGGTCCTGGGGACAATCAACGTCACCGGGAGGCTGCTGGGGAGAAGCTCTGACCCTCGCCCCAGGGTATGAGGGCTCCCAACTCAGCACTCAGCAGTTACAGAAGAAGGGTCTGCACCCTCAGCACTCCAAGAATGAGGAACAGGACAAAAGGCAGAGGAGGGGTTTGTCCCCAGCAAAGCCCATTAAAAATCCCTGGGAGATAAAAATAGAATCTGGGCAATAAAGTCAAGTCTAACCTTTTTTATCCTTTGTGCTTTGTCTAATTTCACGTGCTCCTAGGGTCCCGCATGCAGAGGTTCCACACCCGGCACTTCAGACCAGATTTCCTAGTGCAGAATGGCTGGGTCGACACCTCAGCTCCTGGGGCCCAGTGCAGACTCCACGATATAGAGCCTGAGCTACAGCCAACCCGGCCCTCGAGAGCTCCGCACCCTCCCTCCCACTGACTCTGACAGGATCTCTACACAGCAGCCCAGCCCACAGCCCACGGGGTAGTGCATGCTCTCACCTCTCCATTCTCTGATCAAAATATAAAGTTTCCTTTGCTTGTGAACCAAACTCAGTCTCGATCTGTTGGCCCCAATGACACTGGGCAGGGGGACACTTGTTGGGGTCCACTCTGGAAGATCAGTAACAGAAATTGAGACTATTGTAACCTCAATGAACAGATGTGTGAGCCAAACTGTAGTTAACATAGAACAGTGTATAAGGCTCGGGTAAAATAAGATGTTTCTAACACTTCCATTTGATATTTCCATCACTTTATTATAAGCAAGTTCAGTGAAAAGGTTTGTCTTATTTGTCAGGTCAATATTAGAGAAATGAAGTGATTTCTTTCCAAGGATGTACATCTAATAATCTTGGTTAAACCTTCAATCTTGTTTTAAATGCTTTTCCATTGAAAATGATACCTCTCTTTCAGCTCCCCCATTTCTGAGAAGTATAAAATCTTATAATTTATTATTACCAAAGGGGAAAGGTGGGAGGAGGGATAAATTAACAGTTTGGGATTAACACATACACACTGCTATGTATAAAATAGATCATCAACAAGGAACTACTGTATAGCACAGGGAACTACACTCAACATTTTGCAATAACCTATAAGGGGAAATAATCTGAAAAAGAATAGATATTTTTATTGACATCATCTATCAATGACAGTTAAAGTGTAACCTAAGGGAAGCTGGTGGTGAGTGCTTCTGACCCTGAAGACTTCAATCATCTAAAGTTTGGACTCTGCCTACTTCCCATGGCCCTTAATGAACATATGTGTAGCCGTAACTTAAAAACTTCCCCAGTTTGGGTTTCGGGGAGACACTGATTTTGAAAAAGCCCTGGTGTTCTCCTTACATGAATGGGACTCTTCCTACTGCTAAAACATGTCTGTCACACCCAGAGGATGGTATACCGTCTGATCGGGAAGAGTTTGGAAAAGGCATCTCATCTCCTCATCTCCTGGTGCTCGGGTTCACCCTTCCAGCGTCTTTACTAACAGTATCCCCACTTGGAGATGTCAGCACTGTCAACATCCTGTTGCGTACAGTTTGGAATTTGTCCAGAGGATGAAGCGGAAGGATGAGGAACAATGAGAGACAAGTCCTAGGTGTTCAGACAGGCACATGTCACTCTAATTTCCAATCAGGAAGACGAATTGACCAAAGGCTAGGGTTGCCCATGGAAACAATATAGGGCTTGAGGAAATCCCGCTGCTTTGTGGCCAGTTCCCATAAACACAAGTTGAACAATGGAACTCAGGGGCAGTAAAATTCACAAAACTGCAGAGTTGAAAATATCCATCACTGAAAAATGTCTTGAGGAAAGTCAGAAAAAAGGACTTGTAAGCAAGGGAGAATGGCAGGAAAGGGATTTGAGGAGGTAGAAAGGACTCGCCATTAAGCACAAGAAAAGGAGCTGAACATTGCCAACATTGCAGTTGGCCAAAAAGGGTGTATGCGTTTTTTTCTGTATATATTCAAGAAAAGGGCATACACTTTTTTAGCCAACCAAACAGATGGGCACTGGAAGTCAATACTACAAAAGATATCACTTCGCATCAGTCAGAAGAGCCATCCTCATAAAGCGTAAACAACAGAAATGCAGGACAGGGCAACGAGAAGAGGGAGCCCTGTGAGACTTATAGTGGAAATGTATATTGCCAACGGCCATTCTGGAGAACTGTATTGTATTTACTAAAGCATCTAAAAAATGAGCTACAGAGCATAGGGCACTTGCACTCATGGGCGTATATCTTGGGAAAAACAAAAATCGAGAGGACACAGGCACCCCAATGTTTACCCCCTCTCTGTTTAAAAGATCTTCGACTAGGATATAACTTAAATGTCTCTGGAGGGAAAAAATGGATAGAGATGTGGTACTTAGGTAGAGTGGAATATTATTCAGCCTGGAAATCAATGAAATATGGCCAGTTGTAACAACTCCGGAGGAGTTACGTATGATCATTCTAAGTGACAGAATTCAAAAAGAAAAAGACACATATCATAAGATATCACTTAAAGGTGGAATCCAAAATGGCTACACATGAAATAAATTACAAAACAAAAACATAGTCAAATATGTAGAAAACACGCATAAGGCTGCTAAACGGGAAAGGTGGGG
Source organism: Globicephala melas (assembly GCF_963455315.2). Classification (NCBI taxonomy): domain Eukaryota; kingdom Metazoa; phylum Chordata; class Mammalia; order Artiodactyla; family Delphinidae; genus Globicephala; species Globicephala melas. The sequence continues at coordinate 518,603 of NW_027207339.1, forward strand.
AGGGGTGAGGCATCATCCAGGAGGTTGAAATTAGCAAAGATACCATTCCAAATACCAAACTGATAATCAACAAGGCCTACACGGTAGCTAAAAGAACTGCACTCAGCACACTCAAGTCACCGGAAAAGAATATATACGACTGGTAAGAATCTGAAAAAGAATTTATTGATGTCTCTCTGTACGTGAATCAAGTGGATGTACAGCAGCAAGAAACAGAGCTTTGAAAATCAGCTGTAACCAATATAGTAATAAATTGAAAAAAATAAACGACAGAGAGACAGAGAAAACCTCTTACAACTTTTCCTCAGGGACGGTGATGCAACATGGATTGAACACATCTAGACCCACAGCAGGATGAGACATAAGGCTGGAAACTGTTTGCGCTAAGAGAAATGTGAGGTTGGGTGAGGAAATGCACACCCTTTAAAGTAATACTACCTGGTACCCATTCAATGGGTCCCAAATCTGCAGGTTCAAGGGATCTTCCTATAGCTAAAACATGCATGGAAAACCCAGAGGACTGTACACCATGTGATCGGGAGATGTGTCTAAAATGCACCTCATTTATCCTCTCCTGGTGCTCCTGTTCACCATTCCAGCCACGCTACTTAGAATCTCCCCACTTGGAGAATCAGCACATTTAAACTTCTGTTTCACACATTTTGCAAATTGTGAGGAGGATGAACGGGAAGAGGGGGAACCAATGAGAGAATAGTTGTAGGGGTTTGGACGGGCACATATCACTCTAATTTCCCATTAAGAATAAGAATTAAAGAAAGGCTCAGCCTGCCTCGCCGGAGCCAAAATAGGGCCTGAAGCAATCCTGAGGGTTTGAGGCCAGCTCACAAAAGAACAACTTAAAAAATGGAGCTCAGGGTCACTGCAATTCACAAACCTGCAGAGTTATAAATGAAAACTAACGTCCAAAAATATGTTGAGGTAAGGCAAAGAAGAGGATCTGAATGCAAGACAGAATTGCAAGAAACAGATTTCAAGAGATAGATTGGACTCGTCTTTAATGCACATGAAAAGCGGCAGAATTTCGACAATGATGCAGTTGGCCCAAAAGGGCGTATGCGTTTTTTCCTGATTATATCCAGGAAAAAACGCATACGCACTTTATGGGCAACGAAGCAAGCAAGCAATGCAAATGTGCACAACAAAGAAGTCTCATTTCCCACCGGTCAAAAGGGCCATCCTAAAAAATTGTAAAAACCAGAAATACAGGACAGGCCATGGAGAACAGGGAGCCTGTATACGCTGATGGGCAGTGTGTGGACTGCCGAGAGCCACTCTGGAGAAGTGTATGGTGGTTCCTAAATCATCTAAAAAACAGAGCTACAGAGCATAGGACACTTCCAATCATGGGAGTATATCTAGGGAAGTCTAAAAATCAACAAGACACAAGCACACCACAGTTTAGGGCTACTCTGTTTACAAGAACCTCAACTTCAGTACACCTTAAATATCCCAGGAAAGAGAACAATGGATAAAGAAGATGTGGTACTTATGTACAATTTCTTCACCATGAAATCAATGTAATAAGGCTAGTAGAAGGATAAAGAGTGGATTTAGGTCCGATAATACTACTTGAAATAAGTCAAACAGAAAAAGAAACATATCATAAGATATCACTTATAGAGGGAGGGTAAATATGGCTGCACAAGAAATGAATTACAGAACAGAACAGTGTCTCACATTTAGAAAACACACTTATGTCAGCTTAAGGGGAAAGGAGAGGTGGGGTGATGCATAAAACCAGAGTTTGAAATTAGCACAGATACCGTTCAATAAACCAAATAGGTATTAGACAAGATCTACACCTTGCTCAATGAACTGGCCTCAACACACCCTATACACCGCAGAGAAATATATCTGAGTAATAAGAATCTTAAAACCCATGTATTGATATATCTCCATAAGGGAATCAAGTGTGTGCAGAGCGGCACAAACACAGCAGTGAAAATGAGCTAAACCCCATTATAGAAATAAATTTTAAAAACAAAACGCTGAAACAATGAAAGAGAGAAAAATTCTTACAAAATTCGCTCAGGGGCTGTGATGCAACCTGGATTGACCACATATAAACCCACAGCTGGATAAGACATAAGGTTGGACACTTGGGGCTGAGAGGATTGGTGAGCTTTGGTGAGCAACTGCCGAAAGTTTAATGCAATACTTCATGCTACTCAGTCCAAGGGTCCCAACACTCCAGGTTGAAGGGAATCTTCCTACAGCTAAACCATGCTTGGGAAACCCAGCGACTGGTATACCATATGATCGGGAAAGGTTTCTAAAACACACCTCATTTTTCCTCTCCTGGGGCTCCGGATCGACATTCCAGCCGCTTTACTAACAACATCCCCACATGGAGAGTCAATGCCTTTAAGTTCTGGTATCGCACAGTCTGCAGTTAGTGCGGAGGATGAATGGGAATAGGGGGAACCAGTGAGAAACTAGCTGTAGCGGTTTCAATGGGCACATGTCACTCTAATTTCACATCAGTAAGAAGAATTAACCAAAGGCACAGCAAGGTGCCCCAGAAGAAGAATAGAGCTTCAAGGAATCCTGTGGTTATGGGGCAAGATCACAAAAATAAGAGCTGAAAAATGGAGCTAAGGGCCACTGCAATTCAAAAACCTGCAGAGTTATAAAGGCCAACTATTTTCAAAAAATATATTGAGGTAAGGCTATGAAGAAGCATTGAAAGCAAGGCAGAATTGCAGGAAACCGATTTCAGGAGATACACTGGAATTGCATTGAAAACATATGAAGAGAGTCAGAACCTCGACAATGATGCACTTGGCCAAAAAGGGCGTATGTGTTTTTTCCTGAATATAGTCAGGAAAAAACGCATACACACTTTTTGGCCAACCAAGCAAGCTTGCAAAGGAAATCTGCACTACAATGAAGTCTCACTTCCCCCCAGTCTAAAGGGCCATCTGAAAAAAGTGTAAAATCCAGAAAGGCAGGACAGACCATGGAGAACTGGGAGCCTTGTTATGCTGATGGGCGGGATGTAAATTGCCAACAGACACTCGGGAGAAGTGTATGGTGTTTCCTGAAACATCTAAAAAACAAAGCAACAGAGCCTAGGGCACTTCCAGTTATGGTCCTATAGCTTAGGGAAATTAAAATCAAAAAGACACAGCCACCCCAAAGCTTGGGACGCCTCTGTTTACAAGAACCTCGTTTACAGTACAAGTTCAACATCGCAGAAAGTGAAAAATGGATAAAGAACATGTGGTATTTACTTACAAAGCAATATCACTCAGCAATGAAATCTATGTCATCAGGCCCTTAGCAGCACAATGAGTGGATTCAGGTATGATGATTCTAACTGAAATAAGTCACACAGAAAAAGAAACATCATAAGATATCAGTAATACACGGAATGTAAACTTGGCTACACAGGAACTGAATTACAGAACAGAACAGGGTCTCAAATTTAGAAAACCAACTTATGCTTGCTTAAGGGGAAAGGTGAGTTGGGGTGCTGCATAAAACCAGAGATTGAAATGAGCACAGATAAAGTTCCTTAAGCCAAATATGGAATAGACAAGAGCTACTCCTTGCTCAACGAAATGGACTCAACACCGCATATTAAACGCCTAAGAATGTACCTGACTAGTAAGTATCTTAAAACCTATGGATTGCTATGTCTCCGAAAGAGAATCAAGCATGTGTACAGGGGCATAAACGCAGCAGTGATAGGATTGGAGAGTTTCGGTGAACAAATGAAGACCCTTTGAAGTCATATTGCATGGTACCCTTTACACGGGTCTCAACTACACAGGTTTAAGGTATTCTTCCTTCAGCTAAAACATGCATGTGGAACCCAGAGTATGATCAACCATGTGAACGGGAGACGTGTTCAAATATGTCTCAGTTTTCCACCCCTGTTACTCGGGTGCAACATTCCAGATGCTTTACTAACACTCGCCCCACTTGGAGAGTCAGTCCCTTTAACCTCCTGTTTGGCCCAGTTTGCAATTTCTGTGGAAGATGAACAGGAATAGCGAGAACCAATGAGAGACTAGCTGGAGGTGTCTGGACGGGCAAATTTAACTCTCATTTCCCACCAGGAAGAGGAAATAACCAAAGGCTCAGCGTGCCGTGCCGGAACCAGATTAGGGCCTGAAGCCATCCTGCGGTGTTGCGGCCAGGTCACAAGAAAGCGAGTTGAAGAAAGGAGCTCAGGGGCACTGTAATTCACAAACCTGCAGAGTTATAAATGACAGCTATCGTCCAAAAATATACTGAAGTAAGGCTGCCAAGAGGACTTGAAAGCGGGGCAGAATTGCAGGAAACCGATTTCAGGAGGTAGACTGGAATTGCATTGAAAGCATAGGAAAAGAGGCAGAACGTCCACAATGATGCACTTGGCCAAAAAGGGCGTATGCGTTTTTTCCTGAATATATTCAGGAAAAAACGCATACGCCCTTTTTGAACAACCAAGCAAGCTTGCAAAGGAAATCTGCACTACAATGAAGTCTCACTTCCCCCCGGTCAAAAGGGCCATCTGAAAAAAGTGTAAAATCCAGAAAGGCAGGACAGGCCATGGAGAACTGGGAGCCTTGTTATGCTGATGGGCGGGATGTAAATTGCCAACAGCCACTCGGGAGAAGTGTATGGTGTTTCCTGAAACATCTAAAAAACAAAGCAACAGAGCCTAGGGCACTTCCACTTATGGTCCTATAGCTTAGGGAAATTAAAATCAAAAAGACACAGCCACCCCAAAGTTTGGGACGCCTCTGTTTACAAGAACCTCGTTTACAGTACAAGTTCAACATCGCAGAAAGTGAAAAATGTATAAAGAACATGTGGTATTTACTTACAAAGCAATATCACTCAGCAATGAAATCTATGTCATCAGGCCCTTAGCAGCACAATGAGTGGATTCAGGTATGATGAATCTAACTGAAATAAGTCACACAGAAAAAGAAACATCATAAGATATCAGTAATACACGGAATGTAAACTTGGCTACACAGGAACTGAATTACAGAACAGAACAGGGTCTCAAATTTAGAAAACCAACTTATGCTTGCTTAAGGGGAAAGGTGAGTTGGGGTGCTGCATAAAACCAGAGATTGAAATGAGCACAGATAAAGTTCCTTAAGCCAAATATGGAATAGACAAGAGCTACTCCTTGCTCAACGAAATGGACTCAACACCGCATATTAAACGCCTAAGAATGTACCTGACTAGTAAGTATCTTAAAACCTATGGATTGCTATGTCTCTGAAAGAGAATCAAGCATGTGTACAGGGGCATAAACGCAGCAGTGATAGGATTGGAGAGGTTCGGTGAGCAAATGAAGACCCTTTGAAGTCATATTGCATGGTACCCATTCCACGGGTTTCAACTACCCAGGTTTAAGGTATTCTTCCTTCAGCTAAAACATGCATGTGGAACCTAGAGTATGATCAACCATGTGATCGGGAGACGTGTACAAATATGTCTCAGTTTTCCTCCCCTGGTACTCGGGTGCAACATTCCAGACGCTTTACTAACACTCTCCCGACTTGGAGAGTCAGTCCCTTTAACCTCCTGTTTGGCCCAGTTTGCAATTTCTGTGGAAGATGAACAGGAATAGCGAGAACCAATGAGAGACTAGCTGGAGGTGTCTGGACGGGCAAATTTAACTCTCATTTCCCACCAGGAAGAGGAAATAACCAAAGGCTCAGCGTGCCGTGCCGGAACCAGATTAGGGCCTGAAGCCATCCTGCGGTGTTGCGGCCAGGTCACAAGAAAGCGAGTTGAAGAAAGGAGCTCAGGGGCACTGTAATTCACAAACCTGCAGAGTTATAAATGACAGCTATCGTCCAAAAATATACTGAAGTAAGGCTGCCAAGAGGACTTGAAAGCGGGGCAGAATTGCAGGAAACCGATTTCAGGAGGTAGACTGGAATTGCATTGAAAGCATAGGAAAAGAGGCAGAACGTCCACAATGATGCACTTGGCCAAAAAGGGCGTATGCGTTTTTTCCTGAATATATTCAGGAAAAAACGCATACGCCCTTTTTGGACAACCAAGCAAGCTTGCAAAGGAAATCTGCACTACAATGAAGTCTCACTTCCCCCCGGTGAAAATGGCCATCTGAAAAAAGTGTAAAATCCAGAAAGGCAGGACAGGCCATGGAGAACTGGGAGCCTTGTTATGCTGATGGGCGGGATGTAAATTGCCAACAGACACTCGGGAGAAGTGTATGGTGTTTCCTGAAACATCTAAAAAACAAAGCAACAGAGCCTAGGGCACTTCCACTTATGGTCCTATAGCTTAGGGAAATTAAAATCAAAAAGACACAGCCACCCCAAAGTTTGGGACGCCTCTGTTTACAAGAACCTCGTTTACCGTACAAGTTCAACATCGCAGAAAGTGAAAAATGGATAAAGAACATGTGGTATTTCCTTACAAAGCAATATCACTCAGCAATGAAATCTATGTCATCAGGCCCTTAGCAGCACAATGAGTGGATTCAGGTATGATGATTCTAACTGAAATAAGTCACACAGAAAAAGAAACATCATAAGATATCAGTAATACACGGAATGTAAACTTGGCTACACAGGAACTGAATTACAGAACAGAACAGGGTCTCAAATTTAGAAAACCAACTTATGCTTGCTTAAGGGGAAAGGTGAGTTGGGGTGCTGCATAAAAACAGAGATTGAAACGAGCACAGATAAAGTTCCTTAAGCCAAATATGGAATACACAAGAGCTACTCCTGACTCAACGAAATGGACTCAACACCGCATATTAAACGCCTAAGAATGTACCTAATTAGTAAGTATCTTAAAACCTATGGATTGCTATGTCTCCGAAAGAGAATCAAGCATGTGTACAGGGGCATAAACACAGCAGTGATAGGATTGGAGAGGTTCGGTGAGCAAATGAAGACCCTTTGAAGTCATATTGCATGGTACCCATTCCACGGGTTTCAACTACCCAGGTTTAAGGTATTCTTCCTTCAGCTAAAACATGCATGTGGAACCTAGAGTATGATCAACCATGTGATCGGGAGACGTGTTCAAATATGTCTCAGTTTTCCTCCCCTGGTACTTGGGTGCAACATTCCAGACGCTTTACTAACACTCTCCCCACTTGGAGAGTCAGCGCCTTTAACCTCCTGTTTGGCCCAGTTTGCAATTTCTGCGGAAGATGAACAGGAATAGGGAGAACCAATGAGAGACTAGCTGGAGGTGTCTGGACGGGCAAATTTAACTCTCATTTCCCACCAGGAAGAGGAATTAACCAAAGGCTCAGCGTGCCGTGCCGGAACCAGATTAGGGCCTGAAGCCATCCTGCGGTGTTGTGGCCAGCTCAAAAGAAAGCGAGTTGAAGAAAGGAGCTCAGGGGCACTGTAATTCACAAACCTGCAGAGTTATAAATGACAGCTATCGTCCAAAAATATACTGAAGTAAGGCTGCCAAGAGGACTTGAAAGCGGGGCAGAATTGCAGGAAACCGATTTCAGGAGGTAGACTGGAATTGCATTGAAAGCATAGGAAAAGAGGCAGAACGTCCACAATGATGCACTTGGCCAAAAAGGGCGTATGCGTTTTTTCCTGAATATATTCAGGAAAAAACGCATACGCCCTTTTTGGCCAACCAAGCAAGCTTGCAAAGGAAATCTGCACTACAATGAAGTCTCACTTCCCCCCGGTCAAAAGGGCCATCTGAAAAAAGTGTAAAATCCAGAAAGGCAGGACAGGCCATGGAGAACTGGGAGCCTTGTTATGCTGATGGGCGGGATGTAAATTGCCAACAGCCACTCGGGAGAAGTGTATGGTTTTTCCTGAAACATCTAAAAAACAAAGCAACAGAGCCTAGGGCACTTCCACTTATGGTCCTATAGCTTAGGGAAATTAAAATCAAAAAGACACAGCCACCCCAAAGTTTGGGACGCCTCTGTTTACAAGAACCTCGTTTACAGTACAAGTTCAACATCGCAGAAAGTGAAAAATGTATAAAGAACATGTGGTATTTACTTACAAAGCAATATCACTCAGCAATGAAATCTATGTCATCAGGCCCTTAGCAGCACAATGAGTGGATTCAGGTATGATGAATCTAACTGAAATAAGTCACACAGAAAAAGAAACATCATAAGATATCAGTAATACACGGAATGTAAACTTGGCTACACAGGAACTGAATTACAGAACAGAACAGGGTCTCAAATTTAGAAAACCAACTTATGCTTGCTTAAGGGGAAAGGTGAGTTGGGGTGCTGCATAAAACCAGAGATTGAAATGAGCACAGATAAAGTTCCTTAAGCCAAATATGGAATAGACAAGAGCTACTCCTTGCTCAACGAAATGGACTCAACACCGCATATTAAACGCCTAAGAATGTACCTGACTAGTAAGTATCTTAAAACCTATGGATTGCTATGTCTCTGAAAGAGAATCAAGCATGTGTACAGGGGCATAAACGCAGCAGTGATAGGATTGGAGAGGTTCGGTGAGCAAATGAAGACCCTTTGAAGTCATATTGCATGGTACCCATTCCACGGGTTTCAACTACCCAGGTTTAAGGTATTCTTCCTTCAGCTAAAACATGCATGTGGAACCTAGAGTATGATCAACCATGTGATCGGGAGACGTGTTCAAATATGTCTCAGTTTTCCTCCCCTGGTACTCGGGTGCAACATTCCAGACGCTTTACTAACACTCTCCCGACTTGGAGAGTCAGTCCCTTTAACCTCCTGTTTGGCCCAGTTTGCAATTTCTGTGGAAGATGAACAGGAATAGCGAGAACCAATGAGAGACTAGCTGGAGGTGTCTGGACGGGCAAATTTAACTCTCATTTCCCACCAGGAAGAGGAAATAACCAAAGGCTCAGCGTGCCGTGCCGGAACCAGATTAGGGCCTGAAGCCATCCTGCGGTGTTGCGGCCAGGTCACAAGAAAGCGAGTTGAAGAAAGGAGCTCAGGGGCACTGTAATTCACAAACCTGCAGAGTTATAAATGACAGCTATCGTCCAAAAATATACTGAAGTAAGGCTGCCAAGAGGACTTGAAAGCGGGGCAGAATTGCAGGAAACCGATTTCAGGAGGTAGACTGGAATTGCATTGAAAGCATAGGAAAAGAGGCAGAACGTCCACAATGATGCACTTGGCCAAAAAGGGCGTATGCGTTTTTTCCTGAATATATTCAGGAAAAAACGCATACGCCCTTTTTGGACAACCAAGCAAGCTTGCAAAGGAAATCTGCACTACAATGAAGTCTCACTTCCCCCCGGTGAAAATGGCCATCTGAAAAAAGTGTAAAATCCAGAAAGGCAGGACAGGCCATGGAGAACTGGGAGCCTTGTTATGCTGATGGGCGGGATGTAAATTGCCAACAGACACTCGGGAGAAGTGTATGGTGTTTCCTGAAACATCTAAAAAACAAAGCAACAGAGCCTAGGGCACTTCCACTTATGGTCCTATAGCTTAGGGAAATTAAAATCAAAAAGACACAGCCACCCCAAAGTTTGGGACGCCTCTGTTTACAAGAACCTCGTTTACAGTACAAGTTCAACATCGCAGAAAGTGAAAAATGGATAAAGAACATGTGGTATTTACTTACAAAGCAATATCACTCAGCAATGAAATCTATGTCATCAGGCCCTTAGCAGCACAATGAGTGGATTCAGGTATGATGAATCTAACTGAAATAAGTCACACAGAAAAAGAAACATCATAAGATATCAGTAATACACGGAATGTAAACTTGGCTACACAGGAACTGAATTACAGAACAGAACAGGGTCTCAAATTTAGAAAACCAACTTATGCTTGCTTAAGGGGAAAGGTGAGTTGGGGTGCTGCATAAAACCAGAGATTGAAATGAGCACAGATAAAGTTCCTTAAGCCAAATATGGAATAGACAAGAGCTACTCCTTGCTCAACGAAATGGACTCAACACCGCATATTAAACGCCTAAGAATGTACCTGACTAGTAAGTATCTTAAAACCTATGGATTGCTATGTCTCTGAAAGAGAATCAAGCATGTGTACAGGGGCATAAACGCAGCAGTGATAGGATTGGAGAGGTTCGGTGAGCAAATGAAGACCCTTTGAAGTCATATTGCATGGTACCCATTCCACGGGTTTCAACTACCCAGGTTTAAGGTATTCTTCCTTCAGCTAAAACATGCATGTGGAACCTAGAGTATGATCAACCATGTGATCGGGAGACGTGTTCAAATATGTCTCAGTTTTCCTCCCCTGGTACTCGGGTGCAACATTCCAGACGCTTTACTAACACTCTCCCGACTTGGAGAGTCAGTCCCTTTAACCTCCTGTTTGGCCCAGTTTGCAATTTCTGTGGAAGATGAACAGGAATAGCGAGAACCAATGAGAGACTAGCTGGAGGTGTCTGGACGGGCAAATTTAACTCTCATTTCCCACCAGGAAGAGGAAATAACCAAAGGCTCAGCGTGCCGTGCCGGAACCAGATTAGGGCCTGAAGCCATCCTGCGGTGTTGCGGCCAGGTCACAAGAAAGCGAGTTGAAGAAAGGAGCTCAGGGGCACTGTAATTCACAAACCTGCAGAGTTATAAATGACAGCTATCGTCCAAAAATATACTGAAGTAAGGCTGCCAAGAGGACTTGAAAGCGGGGCAGAATTGCAGGAAACCGATTTCAGGAGGTAGACTGGAATTGCATTGAAAGCATAGGAAAAGAGGCAGAACGTCCACAATGATGCACTTGGCCAAAAAGGGCGTATGCGTTTTTTCCTGAATATATTCAGGAAAAAACGCATACGCCCTTTTTGGACAACCAAGCAAGCTTGCAAAGGAAATCTGCACTACAATGAAGTCTCACTTCCCCCCGGTGAAAATGGCCATCTGAAAAAAGTGTAAAATCCAGAAAGGCAGGACAGGCCATGGAGAACTGGGAGCCTTGTTATGCTGATGGGCGGGATGTAAATTGCCAACAGACACTCGGGAGAAGTGTATGGTGTTTCCTGAAACATCTAAAAAACAAAGCAACAGAGCCTAGGGCACTTCCACTTATGGTCCTATAGCTTAGGGAAATTAAAATCAAAAAGACACAGCCACCCCAAAGTTTGGGACGCCTCTGTTTACAAGAACCTCGTTTACCGTACAAGTTCAACATCGCAGAAAGTGAAAAATGGATAAAGAACATGTGGTATTTCCTTACAAAGCAATATCACTCAGCAATGAAATCTATGTCATCAGGCCCTTAGCAGCACAATGAGTGGATTCAGGTATGATGATTCTAACTGAAATAAGTCACACAGAAAAAGAAACATCATAAGATATCAGTAATACACGGAATGTAAACTTGGCTACACAGGAACTGAATTCCAAAACAGAACAGGGTCTCAAATTTAGAAAACCAACTTATGCTTGCTTAAGGGGAAAGGTGAGTTGGGGTGCTGCATAAAAACAGAGATTGAAACGAGCACAGATAAAGTTCCTTAAGCCAAATATGGGATACACAAGAGCTACTCCTGACTCAACGAAATGGACTCAACACCGCATATTAAACGCCTAAGAATGTACCTAATTAGTAAGTATCTTAAAACCTATGGATTGCTATGTCTCCGAAAGAGAATCAAGCATGTGTACAGGGGCATAAACACAGCAGTGATAGGATTGGAGAGGTTCGGTGAGCAAATGAAGACCCTTTGAAGTCATATTGCATGGTACCCATTCCACGGGTTTCAACTACCCAGGTTTAAGGTATTCTTCCTTCAGCTAAAACATGCATGTGGAACCTAGAGTATGATCAACCATGTGATCGGGAGACGTGTTCAAATATGTCTCAGTTTTCCTCCCCTGGTACTTGGGTGCAACATTCCAGACGCTTTACTAACACTCTCCCCACTTGGAGAGTCAGCGCCTTTAACCTCCTGTTTGGCCCAGTTTGCAATTTCTGCGGAAGATGAACAGGAATAGGGAGAACCAATGAGAGACTAGCTGGAGGTGTCTGGACGGGCAAATTTAACTCTCATTTCCCACCAGGAAGAGGAATTAACCAAAGGCTCAGCGTGCCGTGCCGGAACCAGATTAGGGCCTGAAGCCATCCTGCGGTGTTGTGGCCAGCTCAAAAGAAAGCGAGTTGAAGAAAGGAGCTCAGGGGCACTGTAATTCACAAACCTGCAGAGTTATAAATGACAGCTATCGTCCAAAAATATACTGAAGTAAGGCTGCCAAGAGGACTTGAAAGCGGGGCAGAATTGCAGGAAACCGATTTCAGGAGGTAGACTGGAATTGCATTGAAAGCATAGGAAAAGAGGCAGAACGTCCACAATGATGCACTTGGCCAAAAAGGGCGTATGCGTTTTTTCCTGAATATTCAGGAAAAAACGCATACGCCCTTTTTGGCCAACCAAGCAAGCTTGCAAAGGAAATCTGCACTACAATGAAGTCTCACTTCACCCCGGTCAAAAGGGCCATCTGAAAAAAGTGTAAAATCCAGAAAGGCAGGACAGGCCATGGAGAACTGGGAGCCTTGTTATGCTGATGGGCGGGATGTAAATTGCCAACAGCCACTCGGGAGAAGTGTATGGTTTTTCCTGAAACATCTAAAAAACAAAGCAACAGAGCCTAGGGCACTTCCACTTATGGTCCTATAGCTTAGGGAAATTAAAATCAAAAAGACACAGCCACCCCAAAGTTTGGGACGCCTCTGTTTACAAGAACCTCGTTTACAGTACAAGTTCAACATCGCAGAAAGTGAAAAATGTATAAAGAACATGTGGTATTTACTTACAAAGCAATATCACTCAGCAATGAAATCTATGTCATCAGGCCCGTAGCAGCACAATGAGTGGATTCAGGTATGATGAATCTAACTGAAATAAGTCACACAGAAAAAGAAACATCATAAGATATCAGTAATACACGGAATGTAAACTTGGCTACACAGGAACTGAATTACAGAACAGAACAGGGTCTCAAATTTAGAAAACCAACTTATGCTTGCTTAAGGGGAAAGGTGAGTTGGGGTGCTGCATAAAACCAGAGATTGAAATGAGCACAGATAAAGTTCCTTAAGCCAAATATGGAATAGACAAGAGCTACTCCTTGCTCAACGAAATGGACTCAACACCGCATATTAAACGCCTAAGAATGTACCTGACTAGTAAGTATCTTAAAACCTATGGATTGCTATGTCTCTGAAAGAGAATCAAGCATGTGTACAGGGGCATAAACGCAGCAGTGATAGGATTGGAGAGGTTCGGTGAGCAAATGAAGACCCTTTGAAGTCATATTGCATGGTACCCATTCCACGGGTTTCAACTACCCAGGTTTAAGGTATTCTTCCTTCAGCTAAAACATGCATGTGGAACCTAGAGTATGATCAACCATGTGATCGGGAGACGTGTTCAAATATGTCTCAGTTTTCCTCCCCTGGTACTCGGGTGCAACATTCCAGACGCTTTACTAACACTCTCCCGACTTGGAGAGTCAGTCCCTTTAACCTCCTGTTTGGCCCAGTTTGCAATTTCTGTGGAAGATGAACAGGAATAGCGAGAACCAATGAGAGACTAGCTGGAGGTGTCTGGACGGGCAAATTTAACTCTCATTTCCCACCAGGAAGAGGAAATAACCAAAGGCTCAGCGTGCCGTGCCGGAACCAGATTAGGGCCTGAAGCCATCCTGCGGTGTTGCGGCCAGGTCACAAGAAAGCGAGTTGAAGAAAGGAGCTCAGGGGCACTGTAATTCACAAACCTGCAGAGTTATAAATGACAGCTATCGTCCAAAAATATACTGAAGTAAGGCTGCCAAGAGGACTTGAAAGCGGGGCAGAATTGCAGGAAACCGATTTCAGGAGGTAGACTGGAATTGCATTGAAAGCATAGGAAAAGAGGCAGAACGTCCACAATGATGCACTTGGCCAAAAAGGGCGTATGCGTTTTTTCCTGAATATATTCAGGAAAAAACGCATACGCCCTTTTTGGACAACCAAGCAAGCTTGCAAAGGAAATCTGCACTACAATGAAGTCTCACTTCCCCCCGGTGAAAATGGCCATCTGAAAAAAGTGTAAAATCCAGAAAGGCAGGACAGGCCATGGAGAACTGGGAGCCTTGTTATGCTGATGGGCGGGATGTAAATTGCCAACAGACACTCGGGAGAAGTGTATGGTGTTTCCTGAAACATCTAAAAAACAAAGCAACAGAGCCTAGGGCACTTCCACTTATGGTCCTATAGCTTAGGGAAATTAAAATCAAAAAGACACAGCCACCCCAAAGTTTGGGACGCCTCTGTTTACAAGAACCTCGTTTACCGTACAAGTTCAACATCGCAGAAAGTGAAAAATGGATAAAGAAGTTGTGGTATTTACTTACAAAGCAATATCACTCAGCAATGAAATCTATGTCATCAGGCCCTTAGCAGCACAATGAGTGGATTCAGGTATGATGATTCTAACTGAAATAAGTCACACAGAAAAAGAAACATCATAAGATATCAGTAATACACGGAATGTAAACTTGGCTACACAGGAACTGAATTCCAAAACAGAACAGGGTCTCAAATTTAGAAAACCAACTTATGCTTGCTTAAGGGGAAAGGTGAGTTGGGGTGCTGCATAAAAACAGAGATTGAAACGAGCACAGATAAAGTTCCTTAAGCCAAATATGGGATACACAAGAGCTACTCCTGACTCAACGAAATGGACTCAACACCGCATATTAAACGCCTAAGAATGTACCTAATTAGTAAGTATCTTAAAACCTATGGATTGCTATGTCTCCGAAAGAGAATCAAGCATGTGTACAGGGGCATAAACACAGCAGTGATAGGATTGGAGAGGTTCGGTGAGCAAATGAAGACCCTTTGAAGTCATATTGCATGGTACCCATTCCACGGGTTTCAACTACCCAGGTTTAAGGTATTCTTCCTTCAGCTAAAACATGCATGTGGAACCTAGAGTATGATCAACCATGTGATCGGGAGACGTGTTCAAATATGTCTCAGTTTTCCTCCCCTGGTACTTGGGTGCAACATTCCAGACGCTTTACTAACACTCTCCCCACTTGGAGAGTCAGCGCCTTTAACCTCCTGTTTGGCCCAGTTTGCAATTTCTGCGGAAGATGAACAGGAATAGGGAGAACCAATGAGAGACTAGCTGGAGGTGTCTGGACGGGCAAATTTAACTCTCATTTCCCACCAGGAAGAGGAATTAACCAAAGGCTCAGCGTGCCGTGCCGGAACCAGATTAGGGCCTGAAGCCATCCTGCGGTGTTGTGGCCAGCTCAAAAGAAAGCGAGTTGAAGAAAGGAGCTCAGGGGCACTGTAATTCACAAACCTGCAGAGTTATAAATGACAGCTATCGTCCAAAAATATACTGAAGTAAGGCTGCCAAGAGGACTTGAAAGCGGGGCAGAATTGCAGGAAACCGATTTCAGGAGGTAGACTGGAATTGCATTGAAAGCATAGGAAAAGAGGCAGAACGTCCACAATGATGCACTTGGCCAAAAAGGGCGTATGCGTTTTTTCCTGAATATTCAGGAAAAAACGCATACGCCCTTTTTGGCCAACCAAGCAAGCTTGCAAAGGAAATCTGCACTACAATGAAGTCTCACTTCACCCCGGTCAAAAGGGCCATCTGAAAAAAGTGTAAAATCCAGAAAGGCAGGACAGGCCATGGAGAACTGGGAGCCTTGTTATGCTGATGGGCGGGATGTAAATTGCCAACAGCCACTCGGGAGAAGTGTATGGTTTTTCCTGAAACATCTAAAAAACAAAGCAACAGAGCCTAGGGCACTTCCACTTATGGTCCTATAGCTTAGGGAAATTAAAATCAAAAAGACACAGCCACCCCAAAGTTTGGGACGCCTCTGTTTACAAGAACCTCGTTTACAGTACAAGTTTAACATCGCAGAAAGTGAAAAATGGATAAAGAACATGTGGTATTTACTTACAAAGCAATATCACTCAGCAATGAAATCTATGTCATCAGGCCCTTAGCAGCACAATGAGTGGATTCAGGTATGATGATTCTAACTGAAATAAGTCACACAGAAAAAGAAACATCATAAGATATCAGTAATACACGGAATGTAAACTTGGCTACACAGGAACTGAATTACAGAACAGAACAGGGTCTCAAATTTAGAAAAACAACTTATGCTTGCTTAAGGGGAAAGGTGAGTTGGGGTGCTGCATAAAACCAGAGATTGAAACGAGCACAGATAAAGTTCCTTAAGCCAAATATGGAATAGACAAGAGCTACTCCTTGCTCAACGAAATGGACTCAACACCGCATATTAAACGCCTAAGAATGTACCTGACTAGTAAGTATCTTAAAACCTATGGATTGCTATGTCTCCGAAAGAGAATCAAGCATGTGTACAGGCACATGAACGCAGCAGTGATAGGATTGGAGAGGTTCGGTGAGCAAATGAAGACCCTTTGAAGTCACATTGCATGGTACCCATTCCACGGGTTTCAACTACCCAGGTTTAAGGTATTCTTCCTTCAGCTAAAACATGCATGTGGAACCTAGAGTATGATCAACCATGTGATCGGGAGACGTGTTCAAATATGTCTCAGTTTTCGTACCCTGGCACTCGGGTGCAACATTCCAGACGCTTTACTAACACTCTCCCCACTTGGAGAGTCAGTCTCTTTAACCTCCTGTTTGGCCCAGTTTGCAATTTCTGCGGAAGATGAACAGGAATAGCGAGAACCAATGAGAGACTAGCTGGAGGTGTCTGGACGGGCAAATTTAACTCTCATTTCCCACCAGGAAGAGGAATTAACCAAAGGCTCAGCGTGCCGTGCCGGAACCAGATTAGGGCCTGAAGCCATCCTGCGGTGTTGCGGCCAGATCACAAGAAAGCGAGTTGATGAAAGGAGCTCAGGGGCACTGTAATTCACAAACCTGCAGAGTTATAAATGACAGCTATCGTCCAAAAATATACTGAAGTAAGGCTGCCAAGAGGACTTGAAAGCGGGGCAGAATTGCAGGAAACCGATTTCAGGAGGTAGACTGGAATTGCATTGAAAGCATAGGAAAAGAGGCAGAACGTCCACAATGATGCACTTGGCCAAAAAGGGCGTATGCGTTTTTTCCTGAATATATTCAGGAAAAAACGCATACGCCCTTTTTGGCCAACCAAGCAAGCTTGCAAAGGAAATCTGCACTACAATGAAGTCTCACTTCCCCCCGGTCAAAAGGGCCATCTGAAAAAAGTGTAAAATCCAGAAAGGCAGGACAGGCCATGGAGAACTGGGAGCCTTGTTATGCTGATGGGCGGGATGTAAATTGCCAACAGCCACTCGGGAGAAGTGTATGGTGTTTCCTGAAACATCTAAAAAACAAAGCAACAGAGCCTAGGGCACTTCCACTTATGGTCCTATAGCTTAGGGAAATTAAAATCAAAAAGACACAGCCACCCCAAAGTTTGGGACGCCTCTGTTTACAAGAACCTCGTTTACAGTACAAGTTCAACATCGCAGAAAGTGAAAAATGGATAAAGAAGGTGTGGTATTTCCTTACAAAGCAATATCACTCAGCAATGAAATCTATGTCATCAGGCCCTTAGCAGCACAATGAGTGGATTCAGGTATGATGATTCTAACTGAAATAAGTCACACAGAAAAAGAAACATCATAAGATATCAGTAATACACGGAATGTAAACTTGGCTACACAGGAACTGAATTACAGAACAGAACAGGGTCTCAAATTTAGAAAACCAACTTATGCTTGCTTAAGGGGAAAGGTGAGTTGGGGTGCTGCATAAAACCAGAGATTGAAATGAGCACAGATAAAGTTCCTTAAGCCAAATATGGAATAGCCAAGAGCTACTCCTGACTCAACGAAATGGACTCAACACCGCATATTAAACGCCTAAGAATGTACCTAATTAGTAAGTATCTTAAAACCTATGGATTGCTATGTCTCCGAAAGAGAATCAAGCATGTGTACAGGGGCATAAACACAGCAGTGATAGGATTGGAGAGGTTCGGTGAGCAAATGAAGACCCTTTGAAGTCATATTGCATGGTACCCATTCCACGGGTTTCAACTACCCAGGTTTAAGGTATTCTTCCTTCAGCTAAAACATGCATGTGGAACCTAGAGTATGATCAACCATGTGATCGGGAGACGTGTTCAAATATGTCTCAATTTTCCTCCCCTGGTACTTGGGTGCAACATTCCAGACGCTTTACTAACACTCTCCCCACTTGGAGAGTCAGCGCCTTTAACCTCCTGTTTGGCCCAGTTTGCAATTTCTGCGGAAGATGAACAGGAATAGGGAGAACCAATGAGAGACTAGCTGGAGGTGTCTGGACGGGCAAATTTAACTCTCATTTCCCACCAGGAAGAGGAATTAACCAAAGGCTCAGCGTGCCGTGCCGGAACCAGATTAGGGCCTGAAGCCATCCTGCGGT
The DNA here is from genome assembly GCF_963455315.2 of Globicephala melas. Taxonomy (NCBI): domain Eukaryota; kingdom Metazoa; phylum Chordata; class Mammalia; order Artiodactyla; family Delphinidae; genus Globicephala; species Globicephala melas. The sequence goes on from NW_027207339.1 coordinate 536,974, forward strand.
GTTGTGGCCAGCTCAAAAGAAAGCGAGTTGAAGAAAGGAGCTCAGGGGCACTGTAATTCACAAACCTGCAGAGTTATAAATGACAGCTATCGTCCAAAAATATACTGAAGTAAGGCTGCCAAGAGGACTTGAAAGCGGGGCAGAATTGCAGGAAACCGATTTCAGGAGGTAGACTGGAATTGCATTGAAAGCATAGGAAAAGAGGCAGAACGTCCACAATGATGCACTTGGCCAAAAAGGGCGTATGCGTTTTTTCCTGAATATATTCAGGAAAAAACGCATACGCCCTTTTTGGCCAACCAAGCAAGCTTGCAAAGGAAATCTGCACTACAATGAAGTCTCACTTCACCCCGGTCAAAAGGGCCATCTGAAAAAAGTGTAAAATCCAGAAAGGCAGGACAGGCCATGGAGAACTGGGAGCCTTGTTATGCTGATGGGCGGGATGTAAATTGCCAACAGCCACTGGGGAGAAGTGTATGGTGTTTCCTGAAACATCTAAAAAACAAAGCAACAGAGCCTAGGGCACTTCCACTTATGGTCCAATAGCTTAGGGAAATTAAAATCAAAAAGACACAGCCACCCCAAAGTTTGGGACGCCTCTGTTTACAAGAACCTCGTTTACAGTACAAGTTCAACATCGCAGAAAGTGAAAAATGGATAAAGAACATGTGGTATTTACTTACAAAGCAATATCGCTCAGCAATGAAATCTATGTCATCAGGCCCTTAGCAGCACAATGAGTGGATTCAGGTATGATGATTCTAACTGAAATAAGTCACACAGAAAAAGAAACATCATGAGATATCAGTAATACACGGAATGTAAACTTGGCTACAGAGGAATTGAATTACAGAACAGAACAGGGTCTCAAATTTAGAAAACCAACTTATGCTTGCTTAAGGGGAAAGGTGAGTTGGGGTGCTGCATAAAACCAGAGATTGAAATGAGCACAGATAAAGTTCCTTAAGCCAAATATGGAATAGACAAGAGCTACTCCTTGCTCAACGAAATGGACTCAACACCCCATATTAAACGCCTAAGAATGTACCTGACTAGTAAGTATCTTAAAACCTATGGATTGCTATGTCTCCGAAAGAGAATCAAGCATGTGTACAGGGGCATAAACGCAGCAGTGATAGGATTGGAGAGGTTCGGTGAGCAAATGAAGACCCTTTGAAGTCATATTGCATGGTACCCATTCCACGGGTTTCAACTACCCAGGTTTAAGGTATTCTTCCTTCAGCTAAAACATGCATGTGGAACCCAGAGTATGATCAACCATGTGATCGGGAGACGTGTTCAAATATGTCTCAGGTTTCGTACCCTGTTACTCGGGTGCAACATTCCAGACGCTTTACTAACACTCTCCCGACTTGGAGAGTCAGTCCCTTTAACCTCCTGTTTGGCCCAGTTTGCAATTTCTGTGGAAGATGAACAGGAATAGCGAGAACCAATGAGAGACTAGCTGGAGGTGTCTGGACGGGCAAATTTAACTCTCATTTCCCACCAGGAAGAGGAATTAACCAAAGGCTCAGCGTGCCGTGCCGGAACCAGATTAGGGCCTGAAGCCATCCTGCGGTGTTGCGGCCAGGTCACAAGAAAGCGAGTTGAAGAAAGGAGCTCAGGGGCACTGTAATTCACAAACCTGCAGAGTTATAAATGACAGCTATCGTCCAAAAATATACTGAAGTAAGGCTGCCAAGAGGACTTGAAAGCGGGGCAGAATTGCAGGAAACCGATTTCAGGAGGTAGACTGGAATTGCATTGAAAGCATAGGAAAAGAGGCAGAACGTCCACAATGATGCACTTGGCCAAAAAGGGCGTATGCGTTTTTTCCTGAATATATTCAGGAAAAAACGCATATGCCCTTTTTGGCCAACCAAGCAAGCTTGCAAAGGAAATCTGCACTACAATGAAGTCTCACTTCCCCCCGGTCAAAAGGGCAATCTGAAAAAAGTGTAAAATCCAGAAACGCAGGACAGGCCATGGAGAACTGGGAGCCTTGTTATGCTGATGGGCGGGATGTAAATTGCCAACAGACACTCGGGAGAAGTGTATGGTGTTTCCGGAAACATCTAAAAAACAAAGCAACAGAGCCTAGGGCACTTCCACTTATGGTCCTATAGCTTAGGGAAATTAAAATCAAAAAGACACAGCCACCCTAAAGTTTGGGACGCCTGTGTTTACAAGAACCTCCTTTACCGTTCAAGTTCAATATCACAGAAAGTGAAAAATGGATAAAGAACTTGTGGTACTTACGTACAATGCAGTATCACTCAGCAATGAAATCTATGTCATCAGGCCCGTAGCAGCATAATGAGTGGATTCAGGTACGATGATTCTAACTGAAATAAGTCACACAGAAAATGAAACATCATAAGGTATCACTAATACACGGAATGTGAACTTGGCTACACATGAACTGAATTACAAAACAGAACAGGGTCTCAAGTTTAGAAAACCAACTTATGCCTGCTTAAGGGGGAAGGTGAGTTGGGGTGCTGCATAAAAGCAGAGTTTGAAATTAGCACAGATACCGTTCCATAAGCCAAATATGTAATAGACTAGACCTACCCCTTGCTCAATGAAATGGATTCAACAATGAGGTATCACCTCACACCTGGTAGAATAGGCATCATAGAAAATCTACAAACAAAAAATGCTGGAAAGGGTGTGGAGAAAAGGAACCCTCTTCCACTACTGTTGGGAATATAAATTGATACAGTCATTATGGAGAACAATATGGTATTTTTTATGAAACTAACAATAGAATTACCATATGATACAGCAATCCCAGTATTGGACATATACCCAGACAAAACCATAAATCAAAAAGAGTCATTCACCGCAATGTTCATTGCATCACTATTTACAATATCGAGGTAATGGAAGCAACTTAAATGCCCACAGACAGACTAATGCATAAAGCGGTGGTACATATATAAAATGGAATATTACTAAGCCATGAAAAGGAATGAAATTGGGTCATTTGTAGAGACGTCGATGGATCTAGAGACTGTCATACAGAGTGAAGTAAGTCTGAAAGAGAAAAACAAATCTTGTATATTCATGCATATATGTGGAACCTAGAAAAACTGTACAGATTAACCATTTTGCAAGGCATAAATAGAGCAACAGATGTAGACAACAAACGTATGGACAACAAGGGGGGAAAGCTGTTGGGGGTGGTGGTGGGAGGAGTTGAGAGACTGGGATTGGCATGTATACATTTATATGTATAAAATAGATAACCAATAAGAACCTGCTGTATAAAAATATAAAATAAAATTCAAAATTAAAAAGAAATAAAATTTAAAAAATAAAACAAAAAACAATTATTCCCTGCACATACATGTATTTATATGAATAAATTATTTCCATGCTTATATCTGTAAATACAAAAAAGAGGAATAAAATCTACCTTGAACCAAAAACGAAAAAGAGAAAAAAAACACAGAACCCACCAGTTACACAGAGGAAAACCGTATCAGGGCACTTGCTCCAGTTGTAAACAATTCTGAAGTTGGTCAGTGGTGGGGAATCGTCTCCCATTCAGCCAGCAGCCTCCACGCAACAAGCGTCCTCATTGCAAAGCTGGGGCACCGTGCCGAGGCATCTGTGAGTAAACGTGAGCTGAGCCCCAGGCCAGTTGCTGCTGAACTATTCCCACCCGTCCCAGGTAAAACACCTGAATATATACAAGGACTTGAAAGCCTAGAGGAAGGGCCATAGAGCCACACGAGTGACAGCATGCCGGCCGACTTGGTGCCTGCAGGCCAGCCAGGATGGTCCTGGCCCTGGGTGCTCTTCTGGAAGATTTCCATTTCCCTGCCTGAGATACCCGTCCTGTCCCTGCCCCCACGGCTTTTTTCCTTCCTCACCTCTGCCCAGGGAGAAATTCCAGCAGCAGGTATGGGTGACACATCCTCTTCTTTAGCAGGTGGCAGCCTGGCAACTGCTGCAGAAAGTCCAGCAGAGCCCCACTCACACTGGGCCACCCACAAAGCCGTGGCCTCTCACTCCCTCCCACCAGCCCAGCCCCGAGACTGCTGACAGGGCAGAGAAAATGGCGTCAGGCACGGCTGCAGGGGCTCTTGCTGCCTGGAGTGGTATTTATATTGATCTCAACCCAGGCACACCTGGGGAGGGCTGGCCGGCACGGTAAGGCTGCCCAGGTCAGCCAATCATCACCCCTCAGGGGCTCACAGTTGCAGAAAATGGAACTTGCTGAACCGGCCAGGTCCAAGGAACAGGTGTGGGCTCCTGAGAGTCAGGATAGACAAGGGGCTGCAGCTTTGGCTTGTTTTCTAATCATTTTATCTGGCCCATGAGTGGGAGACAACTTCAAGAAAACCCTCTCCTAATGAGAGGAACCCAGGAGTCAGGGAGAGGAGGGGTGGGTGGTGGTTGGAGACAGAGGCCTGGTGCCCCGGGTGCAGTGGAAGTCTCTGGAAGACCAGGTGGAGGGAGGCCTCATGGAGTGATGCCCAGGGTCACAGACCTGTCGCAGCTGCTGTTTGTTAGTTCAAGTCCTGCTCTGAGGTGCTCTGTGTCAGCTCTGAGCGACAGGTGAGCTGGGGGTGCTCTGCAATGAGGGCTATGTGCACGGTTCCTGTGTGCCCAGCCCTGCCACGGTACCTGCAAGGGTAGCTCTGTATCCTGGGAGGGCCCTGACCACGAGAGCCCCGTGGGCTGGGGTGGGGGTGGGGTACCTGCCCAGGTGAGCTCCATATTCTGGGATTGGTCTGACCACGAGAGCCCCATGGGCTGCTGGGGACCTGGTAAAGGATGTCAGGACAGTCAGTGAAGCCACCGAGGATATACCTCCAGTTGCTCCTAATTCCTACACCCTGCTGGTCATTCTACCAACCACCAGGACATGGTATTCTGTATTAGTCTTCAATGATGCCTTCTTTTGTATTCCATTAGTCCCAGAGTCACAAGAAATTTTGGCTTGTGAGTGGCAGGACTCAACATACAACTAAAACAATACTTCCGGGCCGTTCGGCCCCAAGGGTGCAAAAATTCCCACACCATCTTTGGGGAAAGCTTAGCTAAAGACCTAAAAGTTCTACCTCTGGAAAAGGAAACCCTCCTTCAATATGCAGACGACATTCTGATCGCCAGCCCTACTAAGGAGGCCTCTGAACTACCAAGCCAATAAAGGATAGAAGTTGTCCAAGAAAAAGCTCAAATATCACAGACTGCGGTGACCTGCCTGGGCTTCATTCTCACAGAAGGTCAGAGAAGCCCATCCCAGGAAAGGGAAGAAACCATTTTCAGCCTTACCCCTTTCTAAAACTAGAAGACAGCTTAGGGGTTCCTGGGGAGGCCAGGGTTTGCTGCTTCTGGATCCCTAACTACAGTCTACTAGCTGGGCCTCTATATGAAACACTGAAAGGAAAAGATGATGATCCTTTGGAATAGAATCCAGAAGTGGCCTTTCAAGAATGGAAAGAGCAGTCAATTCAGACCCTTGCCCTGGAACTCCCTAATTTAGCTAAACCCTTTGACCTTTACATTCCCGGTGAAAGGTGAATCGCCATTGGAGAATTAGTGCAAAAACTGGGACCACTTGAAATGGAACAATGCAAGAATGCCATCCAGGTAGGATAAACTACGGTCACTAAGGGGCTTGGCCCACTGCCACATCTGGCCAAGATAATGGCGGTATCTAAAAACCTGGAAATCAGCAGCCCAAAAGGCCACCTCCCTCCTAAGGGAAAAGGACCCCACGTGGTGATCCTAACCACCAACCATGCCCTGAAGTTGCAGGGTTCGCTCCGTGGGCACACCGACCTTGAGTGAGGAGGCCCTCCAACTCCAACATCCAGAGAGATAACCGGGGGCAACAGGGCACCATGACGACTCGTGTGAACATCACTTGACCTGGAGTTTCTCTCATAAAACAACAAGAGTGTGTCCCAAAAGAGTAGACTACTGCTTGCAGGACTTACCGCACCCAGAGGGGAGCTAATAATCTTGGCGGGGGAACGGTATATCACACTGTCACCATAGAAAAGCCTACAGACACCGTGATGATGGTGGCCAATAAGACCGGCTGGACTCCTGTTTACTTCAAAAGGCTGTTGACTCAGTGGCCATCATGGTCCTTGATCACCACTGACCCTGGACTGTCTGGGAGTTGAGCGGGCAGGGCTCTGACACCTGGTGCTGTTTGTACGTTAATTCAGGGGCCTAATTGAAGAAAGCGCAGACTACTGGTCAGAGCATCTAGGCTGGCAGAAACGGTCAGCCTAAGGTGGCCGAACAAATGTGGGGCGGGGTGAAACCGGCCCCCACAGCGTCTCTGCACATCTCTTTCCTGGACCCTTAAAGGTCATTAGAATCTATAACACTTCCAATGCTGGTGCTCAGGTGGACGAGCAGGGAGGCAGGGGTCCTGGGGACAATCAACGTCACCGGGAGGCTGCTGGGGAGAAGCTCTGACCCTCGCCCCAGGGTATGAGGGCTCCCAACTCAGCACTCAGCAGTTACAGAAGAAGGGTCTGCACCCTCAGCACTCCAAGAATGAGGAACAGGACAAAAGGCAGAGGAGGGGTTTGTCCCCAGCAAAGCCCATTAAAAATCCCTGGGAGATAAAAATAGAATCTGGGCAATAAAGTCAAGTCTAACCTTTTTTATCCTTTGTGCTTTGTCTAATTTCACGTGCTCCTAGGGTCCCGCATGCAGAGGTTCCACACCCGGCACTTCAGACCAGATTTCCTAGTGCAGAATGGCTGGGTCGACACCTCAGCTCCTGGGGCCCAGTGCAGACTCCACGATATAGAGCCTGAGCTACAGCCAACCCGGCCCTCGAGAGCTCCGCACCCTCCCTCCCACTGACTCTGACAGGATCTCTACACAGCAGCCCAGCCCACAGCCCACAGCCCACAGGGTAGTGCATGCTCTCACCTCTCCATTCTCTGATCAAAATATAAAGTTTCCTTTGCTTGTGAACCAAACTCAGTCTCGATCTGTTGGCCCCAATGACACTGGGCAGGGGGACACTTGTTGGGGTCCACTCTGGAAGATCAGTAACAGAAATTGAGACTATTGTAACCTCAATGAACAGATGTGTGAGCCAAACTGTAGTTAACATAGAACAGTGTATAAGGCTCGGGTAAAATAAGATGTTTCTAACACTTCCATTTGATATTTCCATCACTTTATTATAAGCAAGTTCAGTGAAAAGGTTTGTCTTATTTGTCAGGTCAATATTAGAGAAATGAAGTGATTTCTTTCCAAGGATGTACATCTAATAATCTTGGTTAAACCTTCAATCTTGTTTTAAATGCTTTTCCATTGAAAATGATACCTCTCTTTCAGCTCCCCCATTTCTGAGAAGTATAAAATCTTATAATTTATTATTACCAAAGGGGAAAGGTGGGAGGAGGGATAAATTAACAGTTTGGGATTAACACATACACACTGCTATGTATAAAATAGATCATCAACAAGGAACTACTGTATAGCACAGGGAACTACACTCAACATTTTGCAATAACCTATAAGGGGAAATAATCTGAAAAAGAATAGATATTTTTATTGACATCATCTATCAATGACAGTTAAAGTGTAACCTAAGGGAAGCTGGTGGTGAGTGCTTCTGACCCTGAAGACTTCAATCATCTAAAGTTTGGACTCTGCCTACTTCCCATGGCCCTTAATGAACATATGTGTAGCCGTAACTTAAAAACTTCCCCAGTTTGGGTTTCGGGGAGACACTGATTTTGAAAAAGCCCTGGTGTTCTCCTTACATGAATGGGACTCTTCCTACTGCTAAAACATGTCTGTCACACCCAGAGGATGGTATACCGTCTGATCGGGAAGAGTTTGGAAAAGGCATCTCATCTCCTCATCTCCTGGTGCTCGGGTTCACCCTTCCAGCGTCTTTACTAACAGTCTCCCCACTTGGAGATGTCAGCACTGTCAACATCCTGTTGCGTACAGTTTGGAATTTGTCCAGAGGATGAAGCGGAAGGATGAGGAACAATGAGAGACAAGTCCTAGGTGTTCAGACAGGCACATGTCACTCTAATTTCCAATCAGGAAGACGAATTGACCAAAGGCTAGGGTTGCCCATGGAAACAATATAGGGCTTGAGGAAATCCCGCTGCTTTGTGGCCAGTTCCCATAAACACAAGTTGAACAATGGAACTCAGGGGCAGTAAAATTCACAAAACTGCAGAGTTGAAAATATCCATCACTGAAAAATGTCTTGAGGAAAGTCAGAAAAAAGGACTTGTAAGCAAGGGAGAATGGCAGGAAAGGGATTTGAGGAGGTAGAAAGGACTCGCCATTAAGCACAAGAAAAGGAGCTGAACATTGCCAACATTGCAGTTGGCCAAAAAGGGTGTATGCGTTTTTTTCTGTATATATTCAAGAAAAGGGCATACACTTTTTTAGCCAACCAAACAGATGGGCACTGGAAGTCAATACTACAAAAGATATCACTTCGCATCAGTCAGAAGAGCCATCCTCATAAAGCATAAACAACAGAAATGCAGGACAGGGCAACGAGAAGAGGGAGCCCTGTGAGACTTATAGTGGAAATGTATATTGCCAACGGCCATTCTGGAGAAGTGTATTGTATTTACTAAAGCATCTAAAAAATGAGCTACAGAGCATAGGGCACTTGCACTCATGGGCGTATATCTTGGGAAAAACAAAAATCGAGAGGACACAGGCACCCCAATGTTTACCCCCTCTCTGTTTAAAAGATCCTCGACTAGGATATAACTTAAATGTCTCTGGAGGGAAAAAATGGATAGAGATGTGGTACTTAGGTAGAGTGGAATATTATTCAGCCTGGAAATCAATGAAATATGGCCAGTTGTAACAACTCCGGAGGAGTTACGTATGATCATTCTAAGTGACAGAATTCAAAAAGAAAAAGACACATATCATAAGATATCACTTAAAGGTGGAATCCAAAATGGCTACACATGAAATAAATTACAAAACAAAAACATAGTCAAATATGTAGAAAACACGCATAAGGCTGCTAAACGGGAAAGGTGGGGAGGGGTGAGGCATCATCCAGGAGGTTGAAATTAGCAAAGATACCATTCCAAATACCAAACTGATAATCAACAAGGCCTACACGGTAGCTAAAAGAACTGCACTCAGCACACTCAAGTCACCGGAAAAGAATATATACGACTGGTAAGAATCTGAAAAAGAATTTATTGATGTCTCTCTGTACGTGAATCAAGTGGATGTACAGCAGCAAGAAACAGAGCTTTGAAAATCAGCTGTAACCAATATAGTAATAAATTGAAAAAAATAAACGACAGAGAGACAGAGAAAACCTCTTACAACTTTTCCTCAGGGACGGTGATGCAACATGGATTGAACACATCTAGACCCACAGCAGGATGAGACATAAGGCTGGAAACTGTTTGCGCTAAGAGAAATGTGAGGTTGGGTGAGGAAATGCACACCCTTTAAAGTAATACTACCTGGTACCCATTCAATGGGTCCCAAATCTGCAGGTTCAAGGGATCTTCCTATAGCTAAAACATGCATGGAAAACCCAGAGGACTGTACACCATGTGATCGGGAGATGTGTCTAAAATGCACCTCATTTATCCTCTCCTGGTGCTCCTGTTCACCATTCCAGCCACGCTACTTAGAATCTCCCCACTTGGAGAATCAGCACATTTAAACTTCTGTTTCACACATTTTGCAAATTGTGAGGAGGATGAACGGGAAGAGGGGGAACCAATGAGAGAATAGTTGTAGGGGTTTGGACGGGCACATATCACTCTAATTTCCCATTAAGAATAAGAATTAAAGAAAGGCTCAGCCTGCCTCGCCGGAGCCAAAATAGGGCCTGAAGCAATCCTGCGGGTTTGAGGCCAGCTCACAAAAGAACAACTTAAAAAATGGAGCTCAGGGTCACTGCAATTCACAAACCTGCAGAGTTATAAATGAAAACTAACGTCCAAAAATATGTTGAGGTAAGGCAAAGAAGAGGATCTGAATGCAAGACAGAATTGCAAGAAACAGATTTCAAGAGATAGATTGGACTCGTCTTTAATGCACATGAAAAGCGGCAGAATTTCGACAATGATGCAGTTGGCCCAAAAGGGCGTATGCGTTTTTTCCTGATTATATCCAGGAAAAAACGCATACGCACTTTATGGGCAACGAAGCAAGCAAGCAATGCAAATGTGCACAACAAAGAAGTCTCATTTCCCACCGGTCAAAAGGGCCATCCTAAAAAATTGTAAAAACCAGAAATACAGGACAGGCCATGGAGAACAGGGAGCCTTTATACGCTGATGGGCAGTGTGTGGACTGCCGAGAGCCACTCTGGAGAAGTGTATGGTGGTTCCTAAATCATCTAAAAAACAGAGCTACAGAGCATAGGACACTTCCAATCATGGGAGTATATCTAGGGAAGTCTAAAAATCAACAAGACACAAGCACACCACAGTTTAGGGCTACTCTGTTTACAAGAACCTCAACTTCAGTACACCTTAAATATCCAGGAAAGAGAACAATGGATAAAGAAGATGTGGTACTTATGTACAATTTCTTCACCATGAAATCAATGTAATAAGGCTAGTAGAAGGATAAAGAGTGGATTTAGGTCCGATAATACTACTTGAAATAAGTCAAACAGAAAAAGAAACATATCATAAGATATCACTTATAGAGGGAGGGTAAATATGGCTGCACAAGAAATGAATTACAGAACAGAACAGTGTCTCACATTTAGAAAACACACTTATGTCAGCTTAAGGGGAAAGGAGAGGTGGGGTGATGCATAAAACCAGAGTTTGAAATTAGCACAGATACCGTTCAATAAACCAAATAGGTATTAGACAAGATCTACACCTTGCTCAATGAACTGGCCTCAACACACCCTATACACCGCAGAGAAATATATCTGAGTAATAAGAATCTTAAAACCCATGTATTGATATATCTCCATAAGGGAATCAAGTGTGTGCAGAGCGGCACAAACACAGCAGTGAAAATGAGCTAAACCCCATTATAGAAATAAATTTTAAAAACAAAACGCTGAAACAATGAAAGAGAGAAAAATTCTTACAAAATTCGCTCAGGGGCTGTGATGCAACCTGGATTGACCACATATAAACCCACAGCTGGATAAGACATAAGGTTGGACACTTGGGGCTGAGAGGATTGGTGAGCTTTGGTGAGCAACTGCCGAAAGTTTAATGCAATACTTCATGCTACTCAGTCCAAGGGTCCCAACACTCCAGGTTGAAGGGAATCTTCCTACAGCTAAACCATGCTTGGGAAACCCAGCGACTGGTATACCATATGATCGGGAAAGGTTTCTAAAACACACCTCATTTTTCCTCTCCTGGGGCTCCGGATCGACATTCCAGCCGCTTTACTAACAACATCCCCACATGGAGAGTCAATGCCTTTAAGTTCTGGTATCGCACAGTCTGCAGTTAGTGCGGAGGATGAATGGGAATAGGGGGAACCAGTGAGAAACTAGCTGTAGCGGTTTCAATGGGCACATGTCACTCTAATTTCACATCAGTAAGAAGAATTAACCAAAGGCACAGCAAGGTGCCCCAGAAGAAGAATAGAGCTTCAAGGAATCCTGTGGTTATGGGGCAAGATCACAAAAATAAGAGCTGAAAAATGGAGCTAAGGGCCACTGCAATTCAAAAACCTGCAGAGTTATAAAGGCCAACTATTTTCAAAAAATATATTGAGGTAAGGCTATGAAGAAGCATTGAAAGCAAGGCAGAATTGCAGGAAACCGATTTCAGGAGATACACTGGAATTGCATTGAAAACATATGAAGAGAGTCAGAACCTCGACAATGATGCACTTGGCCAAAAAGGGCGTATGTGTTTTTTCCTGAATATAGTCAGGAAAAAACGCATACACACTTTTTGGCCAACCAAGCAAGCTTGCAAAGGAAATCTGCACTACAATGAAGTCTCACTTTCCCCTGGTCAAAAGGGCCATCTGAAAAAAGTGTAAAATCCATAAAGGCACGACAGGCCATGGAGAACTGGGAGCCTTCCAATGCTGATGGGCGGGATGTAAATTGCCAACAGCCACTCTGGAGAAGTGTATGGTGTTTCCTGAAACATCTAAAAAACAAAGCAACAGAGCCTAGGGCACTTCCACTTATGGTCCTAGAGTTTAGGGAAATTAAAATCAAAAAGACACAGCCACCCCAAAGTTTGGGATGGCTCTGTTTACAAGAACCTCATATACGGTACAAGTTCAATATCGCAGAAAGTGAAAAATGGATAAAGAACTTGTGGTACTTACGTACAATGCAATATCACTCAGCAATGAAATCTATCTCATCAGGCCCGTAGCAGCATAATGAGTGGATTCAGGTACGATGATTCTCACTGAAATAAGTCACACAGAAAAAGAAACATCATAAGATATCAGTAATACACGGAATGTAAACTTGGCTACACAGGAACTGAATTACAGAACAGAACAGGGTCTCAAATTTAGAAAACCAACTTATGCTTGCTTAAGGGGAAAGGTGAGTTGGGGTGCTGCATAAAACCAGAGATTGAAATGAGCACAGATAAAGTTCCTTAAGCCAAATATGGAATAGACAAGAGCTACTCCTTGCTCAACGAAATGGACTCAACACCGCATATTAAACGCCTAAGAATGTACCTGAGTAGTAAGTATCTTAAAACCTATGGATTGCTATGTCTCTGAAAGAGAATCAAGCATGTGTACAGGGGCATAAATGCAGCAGTGATAGGATTGGAGAGGTTCGGTGAGCAAATGAAGACCCTTTGAAGTCATATTGCATGGTACCCATTCCACGGGTTTCAACTACCCAGGTTTAAGGTATTCTTCCTTCAGCTAAAACATGCATGTGGAACCTAGAGTATGATCAACCATGTGATCGGGAGACGTGTTCAAATATGTCTCAGTTTTCGTACCCTGGTACTCGGGTGCAACATTCCAGACGCTTTACTAACACTCTCCCCACTTGGAGAGTCAGTCCCTTTAACCTCCTGTTTGGCCCAGTTTGCAATTTCTGCGGAAGATGTACAGGAATAGCGAGAACCAATGAGAGACTAGCTGGAGGTGTCTGGACGGGCAAATTTAACTCTCATTTCCCACCAGGAAGAGGAATTAACCAAAGGCTCAGCGTGCCGTGCCGGAACCAGATTAGGGCCTGAAGCCATCCTGCGGTGTTGCGGCCAGATCACAAGAAAGCGAGTTGAAGAAAGGAGCTCAGGGGCACTGTAATTCACAAACCTGCAGAGTTATAAATGACAGCTATCGTCCAAAAATATACTGAAGTAAGGCTGCCAAGAGGACTTGAAAGCGGGGCAGAATTGCAGGAAACCGATTTCAGGAGGTAGACTGGAATTGCTTTGAAAGCATAGGAAAAGAGGCAGAACGTCCACAATGATGCACTTGGCCAAAAAGGGCGTATGCGTTTTTCCTGAATATATTCAGGAAAAAACGCATACGCCCTTTTTGGCCAACCAAGCAAGCTTGCAAAGGAAATCTGCACTACAATGAAGTCTCACTTCCCCCCGGTCAAAAGGGCCATCTGAAAAAAGTGTAAAATCCAGAAAGGCAGGACAGGCCATGGAGAACTGGGAGCCTTGTTATGCTGATGGGCGGGATGTAAATTGCCAACAGACACTCGGGAGAAGTGTATGGTGTTTCCTGAAATATCTAAAAAACAAAGCAACAGAGCCTAGGGCACTTCCACTTATGGTCCTATAGCTTAGGGAAATTAAAATCAAAAAGACACAGCCACCCCAAAGTTTGGGACGCCTCTGTTTACAAGAACCTCGTTTACAGTACAAGTTCAACATCGCAGAAAGTGAAAAATGGATAAAGAACATGTGGTATTTACTTACAAAGCAATATCACTCAGCAATGAAATCTATGTCATCAGGCCCTTAGCAGCACAATGAGTGGATTCAGGTATGATGATTGTAACTGAAATAAGTCACACAGAAAAAGAAACATCATAAGATATCAGTAATACACGGAATGTAAACTTGGCTACACAGGAACTGAATTACAGAACAGAACAGGGTCTCAAATTTAGAAAACCAACTTATGCTTGCTTAAGGGGAAAGGTGAGTTGGGGTGCTGCATAAAACCAGAGATTGAAATGAGCACAGATAAAGTTCCTTAAGCCAAATATGGAATAGACAAGAGCTACTCCTTGCTCAACGAAATGGACTCAACACCGCATATTAAACGCCTAAGAATGTACCTGACTACTAAGTATCTTAAAACCTATGGATTGCTATGTCTCCGAAAGAGAATCAAGCATGTGTACAGGGGCATAAACGCAGCAGTGATAGGATTGGAGAGGTTCGGTGAGCAAATGAATACCCTTTGAAGTCATATTGCATGGTACCTATTCCACGGGTTTCAACTACCCAGGTTTAAGGTATTCTTCCTTCAGCTAAAACATGCATGTGGAACCTAGAGTATGATCAACCATGTGATCGGGAGACGTGTTCAAATATGTCTCAGTTTTCGTACCCTGGTACTCGGGTGCAACATTCCAGAAGCTTTACTAACACTCTCCCGACTTGGAGAGTCAGTCCCTTTAACCTCCTGTTTGGCCCAGTTTGCAATTTCTGTGGAAGATGAACAAGAAAGGCGAGAACCAATGAGAGACTAGCTGGAGGTGTCTGGACGGGCAAATTTAACTCTCATTTCCCACCAGGAAGAGGAAATAACCAAAGGCTCAGCGTGCCGTGCCGAAACCAGATTAGGGCCTGAAGCCATCCTGCGGTGTTGCGGCCAGGTCACAAGAAAGCCAGTTGAAGAAAGGAGCTCAGGGGCACTGTAATTCACAAACATGCAGAGTTATAAATGACAGCTATCGTCCAAAAATATACTGAAGTAAGGCTGCCAAGAGGACTTGAAAGCGGGGCAGAATTGCAGGAAACCGATTTCAGGAGGTAGACTGGAATTGCATTGAAAGCATAGGAAAAGAGGCAGAACGTCCACAATGATGCACTTGGCCAAAAAGGGCGTATGCGTTTTTTCCTGAATATATTCAGGAAAAAACGCATACGCCCTTTTTGGCCAACCAAGCAAGCTTGCAAAGGAAATCTGCACTACAATGAAGTCTCACTTCCCCCGGTCAAAAGGGCCATCTGAAAAAAGTGTAAAATCCAGAAAGGCAGGACAGGCCATGGAGAACTGGGAGCCTTGTTATGCTGATGGGCGGGATGTAAATTGCCAACAGCCACTTGGGAGAAGTGTATGGTGTTTCCTGAAACATCTAAAAAACAAAGCAACAGAGCCTAGGGCACTTCCACTTATGGTCCTATAGCTTAGGGAAATTAAAATCAAAAAGACACAGCCACCCCAAAGTTTGGGACGCCTCTGTTTACAAGAACCTCGTTTACAGTACAAGTTCAACATCGCAGAAAGTGAAAAATGGATAAAGAAGGTGTGGTATTTACTTACAAAGCAATATCACTCAGCAATGAAATCTATGTCATCAGGCCCTTAGCAGCACAATGAGTGGATTCAGGTATGATGATTCTAACTGAAATAAGTCACACAGAAAAAGAAACATCATAAGATATCAGTAATACACGGAATGTAAACTTGGCTACACAGGAACTGAATTACAGAACAGAACAGGGTCTCAAATTTAGAAAACCAACTTATGCTTGCTTAAGGGGAAAGGTGAGTTGGGGTGCTGCATAAAACCAGAGATTGAAACGAGCACAGATAAAGTTCCTTAAGCCAAATATGGAATAGACAAGAGCTACTCCTTGCTCAACGAAATGGACTCAACACCGCATATTAAACGCCTAAGAATGTACCTGACTAGTAAGTATCTTAAAACCTATGGATTGCTATGTCTCCGAAAGAGAATCAAGCATGTGTACAGGCGCATAAACGCAGCAGTGATAGGATTGGAGAGGTTCGGTGAGCAAATGAAGACCCTTTGAAGTCATATTGCATGGTACCCATTCCACGGGTTTCAACTACCCAGGTTTAAGGTATTCTTCCTTCAGCTAAAACATGCATGTGGAACCTAGAGTATGATCAACCATGTGATCGGGAGACGTGTTCAAATATGTCTCAGTTTTCGTACCCTGGTACTCGGGTGCAACATTCCAGACGCTTTACTAACACTCTCCCCACTTGGAGAGTCAGTCCCTTTAACCTCCTGTTTGGCCCAGTTTGCAATTTCTGCGGAAGATGAACAGGAATAGCGAGAACCAATGAGAGACTAGCTGGAGGTGTCTGGACGGGCAAATTTAACTCTCATTTCCCACCAGGAAGAGGAATTAACCAAAGGCTCAGCGTGCCGTGCCGGAACCAGATTAGGGCCTGAAGCCATCCTGCAGTGTTGCGGCCAGGTCACAAGAAAGCGAGTTGAAGAAAGGAGCTCAGGGGCACTGTAATTCACAAACCTGCAGAGTTATAAATGACAGCTATCGTCCAAAAATATACTGAAGTAAGGCTGCCAAGAGGACTTGAAAGCGGGGCAGAATTGCAGGAAACCGATTTCAGGAGGTAGACTGGAATTGCATTGAAAGCATAGGAAAAGAGGCAGAACGTCCACAATGATGCACTTGGCCAAAAAGGGCGTATGCGTTTTTTCCTGAATATATTCAGGAAAAAACGCATACGCCCTTTTTGGCCAACCAAGCAAGCTTGCAAAGGAAATCTGCACTACAATGAAGTCTCACTTCCCCCCGGTCAAAAGGGCCATCTGAAAAAAGTGTAAAATCCAGAAAGGCAGGACAGGCCATGGAGAACTGGGAGCCTTGTTATGCTGATGGGCGGGTTGTAAATTGCCAACAGCCACTCCGGAGAAGTGTATGGTGTTTCCTGAAACATCTAAAAAACAAAGCAACAGAGCCTAGGGCACTTCCACTTATGGTCCTATAGCTTAGGGAAATTAAAATCAAAAAGACACAGCCACCCCAAAGTTTGGGACGCCTCTGTTTACAAGAACCTCGTTTACAGTACAAGTTCAACATCGCAGAAAGTGAAAAATGGATAAAGAAGGTGTGGTATTTACTTACAAAGCAATATCACTCAGCAATGAAATCTATGTCATCAGGCCCTTAGCAGCACAATGAGTGGATTCAGGTATGATGATTCTAACTGAAATAAGTCACACAGAAAAAGAAACATCATAAGATATCAGTAATACACGGAATGTAAACTTGGCTACACAGGAACTGAATTACAGAACAGAACAGGGTCTCAAATTTAGAAAACCAACTTATGCTTGCTTAAGGGGAAAGGTGAGTTGGGGTGCTGCATAAAACCAGAGATTGAAACGAGCACAGATAAAGTTCCTTAAGCCAAATATGGAATAGACAAGAGCTACTCCTTGCTCAACGAAATGGACTCAACACCGCATATTAAACGCCTAAGAATGTACCTGACTAGTAAGTATCTTAAAACCTATGGATTGTTATGTCTCCGAAAGAGAATCAAGCATGTGTACAGGGGCACAAACGCAGCAGTGATAGGATTGGAGAGGTTCGGTGAGCAAATGAAGACCCTTTGAAGTCATATTGCATGGTACCCATTCCACGGGTTTCAACTACCCAGGTTTAAGGTATTCTTCCTTCAGCTAAAACATGCATGTGGAACCTAGAGTATGATCAACCATGTGATCGGGAGACGTGTTCAAATATGTCTCAGTTTTCGTACCCTGGTACTAGGGTGTAACATTCCAGACGCTTTACTAACACTCTCCTAACTTGGAGAGTCCGTCCCTTTAATCTCCTGTTTGGCCCAGTTTGCAATTTCTGCGGAAGATGAACAGGAATAGCGAGAACCAATGAGAGACTAGCTGGAGGTGTCTGGACGGGCAAATTTAACTCTCATTTCCCACCAGGAAGAGGAATTAACCAAAGGCTCAGCGTGCCGTGCCGGAAACAGATTAGGGCCTGAAGCCATCCTGCGGTGTTGCGGCCAGGTCACAAGAAAGCGAGTTGAAGAAAGGAGTTCAGGGGCACTGTAATTCACAAACCTGCAGAGTTATAAATGACAGCTATCGTCCAAAAATATACTGAAGTAAGGCTGCCAAGAGGACTTGAAAGCGGGGCAGAATTGCAGGAAACCGATTTCAGGAGGTAGACTGGAATTGCATTGAAAGCATAGGAAAAGAGGCAGAACGTCCACAATGATGCACTTGGCCAAAAAGGGCGTATGCGTTTTTTCCTGAATATATTCAGGAAAAAACGCATACGCCCTTTTTGGCCAACCAAGCAAGCTTGCAAAGGAAATCTGCACTACAATGAAGTCTCACTTCACCCCGGTCAAAAGGGCCATCTGAAAAAAGTGTAAAATCCAGAAAGGCAGGACAGGCCATGGAGAACTGGGAGCCTTGTTATGCTGATGGGCGGGATGTAAATTGCCAACAGACACTCGGGAGAAGTGTATGGTGTTTCCTGAAACATCTAAAAAACAAAGCAACAGAGCCTAGGGCACTTCCACTTATGGTCCTATAGCTTAGGGAAATTAAAATCAAAAAGACACAGCCACCCCAAAGTTTGGGATGCCTCTGTTTACAAGAACCTCGTTTACAGTACAAGTTCAACATCGCAGAAAGTGAAAAATGGATAAAGAACATGTGGTATTTACTTACAAAGCAATATCACTCAGCAATGAAATCTATGTCATCAGGCCCTTAGCAGCACAATGAGTGGATTCAGGTATGATGATTCTAACTGAAATAAGTCACACAGAAAAAGAAACATCATAAGATATCAGTAATACACGGAATGTAAACTTGGCTACACAGGAACTGAATTACAGAACAGAACAGGGTCTCAAATTTAGAAAACCAACTTATGCTTGCTTAAGGGGAAAGGTGAGTTGGGGTGCTGCATAAAACCAGAGATTGAAATGAGCACAGATAAAGTTCCTTAAGCCAAATATGGAATAGACAAGAGCTACTCCTGACTCAACGAAATGGACTCAACACCGCATATTAAACGCCTAAGAATGTACCTAATTAGTAAGTATCTTAAAACCTATGGATTGCTATGTCTCCGAAAGAGAATCAAGCATGTGTACAGGGGCATAAACACAGCAGTGATAGGATTGGAGAGGTTCGGTGAGCAAATGAAGACCCTTTGAAGTCATATTGCATGGTACCCATTCCACGGGTTTCAACTACCCAGGTTTAAGGTATTCTTCCTTCAGCTAAAACATGCATGTGGAACCTAGAGTATGATCAACCATGTGATCGGGAGACGTGTTCAAATATGTCTCAGTTTTCCTCCCCTGGTACTTGGGTGCAACATTCCAGACGCTTTACTAACACTCTCCCCACTTGGAGAGTCAGCGCCTTTAACCTCCTGTTTGGCCCAGTTTGCAATTTCTGCGGAAGATGAACAGGAATAGGGAGAACCAAAGAGACTAGCTGGAGGTGTCTGGACGGGCAAATTTAACTCTCATTTCCCACCAGGAAGAGGAATTAACCAAAGGCTCAGCGTGCCGTGCCGGAACCAGATTAGGGCCTGAAGCCATCCTGCGGTGTTGCGGCCAGCTCAAAAGAAAGCGAGTTGAAGAAAGGAGCTCAGGGGCACTGTAATTCACAAACTTGCAGAGTTATAAATGACAGCTATCGTCCAAAAATATACTGAAGTAAGGCTGCCAAGAGGACTTGAAAGCGGGGCAGAATTGCAGGAAACCGATTTCAGGAGGTAGACTGGAATTGCATTGAAAGCATAGGAAAAGAGGCAGAACGTCCACAATGATGCACTTGGCCAAAAAGGGCGTATGCGTTTTTTCCTGAATATATTCAGGAAAAAACGCATACGCCCTTTTTGGACAACCAAGCAAGCTTGCAAAGGAAATCTGCACTACAATGAAGTCTCACTTCCCCCCGGTCAAAAGGGCCATCTGAAAAAAGTGTAAAATCCAGAAAGGCAGGACAGGCCATGGAGAACTGGGAGCCTTGTTATGCTGATGGGCGGGATGTAAATTGCCAACAGACACTCGGGAGAAGTGTATGGTGTTTCCTGAAACATCTAAAAAACAAAGCAACAGAGCCTAGGGCACTTCCACTTATGGTCCAATAGCTTAGGGAAATTAAAATCAAAAAGACACAGCCACCCCAAAGTTTGGGACGCCTCTGTTTACAAGAACCTCGTTTACAGTACAAGTTCAACATCGCAGAAAGTGAAAAATGGATAAAGAACATGTGGTATTTACTTACAAAGCAATATCGCTCAGCAATGAAATCTATGTCATCAGGCCCTTAGCAGCACAATGAGTGTATTCAGGTATGATGATTCTAACTGAAATAAGTCACACAGAAAAAGAAACATCATGAGTTATCAGTAATACACGGAATGTAAACTTGGCTACACAGGAATTGAATTACAGAACAGAACAGGGTCTCAAATTTAGAAAACCATCTTATGCTTGCTTAAGGGGAAAGGTGAGTTGGGGTGCTGCATAAAACCAGAGATTGAAATGAGCACAGATAAAGTTCCTTAAGCCAAATATGGAATAGACAAGAGCTACTCCTTGCTCAACGAAATGGACTCAACACCCCATATTAAACGCCTAAGAATGTACCTGACTAGTAAGTATCTTAAAACCTATGGATTGCTATGTCTCCGAAAGAGAATCAAGCATGTGTACAGGGGCAAAAACGCAGCAGTGATAGGATTGGAGAGGTTCGGTGAGCAAATGAAGACCCTTTGAAGTCATATTGCATGGTACCCATTCCACGGGTTTCAACTACGCAGGTTTAAGGTATTCTTCCTTCAGCTAAAATTTAACTCTCATTTCCCACCAGAAAGAGGAATTAACCAAAGGCTCAGCGTGCCGTGCCGGAACCAGATTAGGGCCTGAAGCCATCCTGCGGTGTTGCGGCCAGCTCAAAAGAAAGCGAGTTGAAGAAAGGAGCTCAGGGGCACTGTAATTCACAAACCTGCAGAGTTATAAATGACAGCTATCGTCCAAAAATATACTGAAGTAAGGCTGCCAAGAGGACTTGAAAGCGGGGCAGAATTGCAGGAAACCGATTTCAGGAGGTAGACTGGAATTGCATTGAAAGCATAGGAAAAGAGGCAGAACGTCCACAATGATGCACTTGGCCAAAAAGGGCGTATGCGTTTTTTCCTGAATATATTCAGGAAAAAACGCATACGCCCTTTTTGGCCAACCAAGCAAGCTTGCAAAGGAAATCTGCACTACAATGAAGTCTCACTTCCCCCCGGTCAAAAGGGCCATCTGAAAAAAGTGTAAAATCCAGAAAGGCAGGACAGGCCATGGAGAACTGGGAGCCTTGTTATGCTGATGGGCGGGATATAAATTGCCAACAGCCACTCCGGAGAAGTGTATGTTTTTTCCTGAAACATCTAAAAAACAAAGCAACAGAGCCTAGGGCACTTCCACTTATGGTCCTATAGCTTAGGGAAATTAAAATCAAAAAGACACAGCCACCCCAAAGTTTGGGACGCCTCTGTTTACAAGAACCTCGTTTACAGTACAAGTTCAACATCGCAGAAAGTGAAAAATGGATAAAGAACATGTGGTATTTACTTACAAAGCAATATCACTCAGCAATGAAATCTATGTCATCAGGCCCTTAGCAGCACAATGAGTGGATTCAGGTATGATGATTCTAACTGAAATAAGTCACACAGAAAAAGAAACATCATAAGATATCAGTAATACACGGAATGTAATCTTGGCTACACAGGAACTGAATTACAGAACAGAACAGGGTCTCAAATTTAGAAAACCAACTTATGCTTGCTTAAGGGGAAAGGTGAGTTGGGGTGCTGCATAAAACCAGAGATTGAAATGAGCACAGATAAAGTTCCTTAAGCCAAATATGGAATAGACAAGAGCTACTCCTTGCTCAACGAAATGGACTCAACACCCCATATTAAACGCCTAAGAATGTACCTGACTAGTAAGTATCTTAAAACCTATGGATTGCTATGTCTCCGAAAGAGAATCAAGCATGTGTACAGGGGCAAAAACGCAGCAGTGATAGGATTGGAGAGGTTCGGTGAGCAAATGAAGACCCTTTGAAGTCATATTGCATGGTACCCATTCCACGGGTTTCAATTACCCAGGTTTAAGGTATTCTTCCTTCAGCTAAAATTTAACTCTCATTTCCCACCAGAAAGAGGAATTAACCAAAGGCTCAGCGTGCCGTGCCGGAACCAGATTAGGGCCTGAAGCCATCCTGCGGTGTTGCGGCCAGCTCAAAAGAAAGCGAATTGAAGAAAGGAGCTCAGGGGCACTGTAATTCACAAACCTGCAGAGTTATAAATGACAGCTATCGTCCAAAAATATACTGAAGTAAGGCTGCCAAGAGGACTTGAAAGCGGGGCAGAATTGCAGGAAACCGATTTCAGGAGGTAGACTGGAATTGCATTGAAAGCATAGGAAAAGAGGCAGAACGTCCACAATGATGCACTTGGCCAAAAAGGGCGTATGCGTTTTTTCCTGAATATATTCAGGAAAAAACGCATACGCCCTCTTTGGCCAACCAAGCAAGCTTGCAAAGGAAATCTGCACTACAATGAAGTCTCACTTCCCCCCGGTCAAAAGGGCCATCTGAAAAAAGTGTAAAATCCAGAAAGGCAGGACAGGCCATGGAGAACTGGGAGCCTTGTTATGCTGATGGGCCGGATGTAAATTGCCAACAGCCACTCCGGAGAAGTGTATGTTTTTTCCTGAAACATCTAAAAAACAAAGCAACAGAGCCTAGGGCACTTCCACTTATGGTCCTATAGCTTAGGGAAATTAAAATCAAAAAGACACAGCCACCCCAAAGTTTGGGACGCCTCTGTTTACAAGAACCTCGTTTACAGTACAAGTTCAACATCGCAGAAAGTGAAAAATGGATAAAGAACATGTGGTATTTACTTACAAAGCAATATCACTCAGCAATGAAATCTATGTCATCAGGCCCTTAGCAGCACAATGAGTGGATTCAGGTATGATGATTCTAACTGAAATAAGTCACACAGAAAAAGAAACATCATAAGATATCAGTAATACACGGAATGTAATCTTGGCTACACAGGAACTGAATTACAGAACAGAACAGGGTCTCAAATTTAGAAAACCAACTTATGCTTGCTTAAGGGGAAAGGTGAGTTGGGGTGCTGCATAAAACCAGAGATTGAAATGAGCACAGATAAAGTTCCTTAAGCCAAATATGGAATAGACAAGAGCTACTCCTTGCTCAACGAAATGGACTCAACACCCCATATTAAACGCCTAAGAATGTACCTGACTAGTAAGTATCTTAAAACCTATGGATTGCTATGTCTCCGAAAGAGAATCAAGCATGTGTACAGGGGCAAAAACGCAGCAGTGATAGGATTGGAGAGGTTCGGTGAGCAAATGAAGACCCTTTGAAGTCATATTGCATGGTACCCATTCCACGGGTTTCAACTACCCAGGTTTAAGGTATTCTTCCTTCAGCTAAAATTTAACTCTCATTTCCCAACAGAAAGAGGAATTAACCAAAGGCTCAGCGTGCCGTGCCGGAACCAGATTAGGGCCTGAAGCCATCCTGCGGTGTTGCGGCCAGCTCAAAAGAAAGCGAGTTGAAGAAAGGAGCTCAGGGGCACTGTAATTCACAAACCTGCAGAGTTATAAATGACAGCTATCGTCCAAAAATATACTGAAGTAAGGCTGCCAAGAGGACTTGAAAGCGGGGCAGAATTGCAGGAAACCGATTTCAGGAGGTAGACTGGAATTGCATTGAAAGCATAGGAAAAGAGGCAGAACGTCCACAATGATGCACTTGGCCAAAAAGGGCGTATGCGTTTTTTCCTGAATATATTCAGGAAAAAACGCATACGCCCTCTTTGGCCAACCAAGCAAGCTTGCAAAGGAAATCTGCACTACAATGAAGTCTCACTTCCCCCCGGTCAAAAGGGCCATCTGAAAAAAGTGTAAAATCCAGAAAGGCAGGACAGGCCATGGAGAACTGGGAGCCTTGTTATGCTGATGGGCGGGATGTAAATTGCCAACAGACACTCGGGAGAAGTGTATGGTGTTTCCTGAAACATCTAAAAAACAAAGCAACAGAGCCTAGGGCACTTCCACTTATGGTCCTATAGCTTAGGGAAATTAAAATCAAAAAGACACAGCCACCCCAAAGTTTGGGACGCCTCTGTTTACAAGAACCTCGTTTACCGTACAAGTTCAATATCACAGAAAGTGAAAAATGGATAAAGAACTTGTGGTACTTACGTACAATGCAGTATCACTCAGCAATGAAATCTATGTCATCAGGCCCGTAGCAGCATAATGAGTGGATTCAGGTACGATGATTCTCACTGAAATAAGTCACACAGAAAAAGAAACATCATAAGATATCAGTAATACACGGAATGTAAACTTGGCTACACAGGAACTGAATTCCAAAACAGAACAGGGTCTCAAATTTAGAAAACCAACTTATGCTTGCTTAAGGGGAAAGGTGAGTTGGGGTGCTGCATAAAACCAGAGATTGAAATGAGCACAGATAAAGTTCCTTAAGCCAAATATGGAATAGACAAGAGCTACTCCTTGCTCAACGAAATGGACTCAACACCGCATATTAAACGCCTAAGAATGTACCTGACTAGTAAGTATCTTAAACCCTATGGATTGCTATGTCTCCGAAAGAGAATCAAGCATGTGTACAGGGGCATAAACGCAGCAGTGATAGGTTTGGAGAGGTTCGGTAAACAAATGAAGACCCTTTGAAGTCATATTGCATGGTACCCATTCCACGGGTCTCAACTCTCCAGGTTTAAGGTATTCTTCCTTCAGCTAAAACATGCATGTGGAACCCAGAGTATGATCAACTGTGTGAACGGGAGACGTGTTCAAATATGTCTCAGTTTTCCTCCCCTGGTACTCGGGTGCAACATTCCAGACGCTTTACTAACACTCTCCCCACTTGGAGAGTCAGCGCCTTTAACCTCCTGTTTGTCCCAGTTTGCAATTTCTGCGGAAGATGAACAGGAATAGGGAGAACCAATGAGAGACTAGCTGGAGGTGTCTGGACGGGCAAATTTAACTCTCATTTCCCACCAGGAAGAGGAAATAACCAAAGGCTCAGCGTGCCGTGCCGGAACCAGATTAGGGCCTGAAGCCATCCTGCGGTGTTGCGGCCAGCTCAAAAGAAAGCGAGTTGAAGAAAGGAGCTCAGGGGCACTGTAATTCACAAACCTGCAGAGTTATAAATGACAGCTATCGTCCAAAAATATACTGAAGTAAGGCTGCCAAGAGGACTTGAAAGCGGGGCAGAATTGCAGGAAACCGATTTCAGGAGGTAGACTGGAATTGCATTGAAAGCATAGGAAAAGAGGCAGAACGTCCACAATGATGCCCTTGGCCAAAAAGGGCGTATGCGTTTTTTCCTGAATATATTCAGGAAAAAACGCATACACCCTTTTTGGCCAACCAAGCAAGCTTGCAAAGGAAATCTGCACTACAATGAAGTCTCACTTCCCCCCGGTCAAAAGGGCCATCTGAAAAAAGTGTAAAATCCAGAAAGGCAGGACAGGCCATGGAGAACTGGGAGCCTTGTTATGCTGATGGGCGGGATGTAAATTGCCAACAGCCACTCCGGAGAAGTGTATGTTTTTTCCTGAAACATCTAAAAAACAAAGCAACAGAGCCTAGGGCACTTCCACTTATGGTCCTATAGCTTAGGGAAATTAAAATCAAAAAGACACAGCCACTCCAAAGTTTGGGACGCCTCTGTTTACAAGAACCTCGTTTACAGTACAAGTTCAACATCGCAGAAAGTGAAAAATGGATAAAGAACATGTGGTATTTACTTACAAAGCAATATCACTCAGCAATGAAATCTATGTCATCAGGCCCTTAGCAGCACAATGAGTGGATTCAGGTATGATGATTCTAACTGAAATAAGTCACACAGAAAAAGAAACATCATAAGATATCAGTAATACACGGAATGTAAACTTGGCTACACAGGAACTGAATTACAGAACAGAACAGGGTCTCAAATTTAGAAAACCAACTTATGCTTGCTTAAGGGGAAAGGTGAGTTGGGGTGCTGCATAAAACCAGAGATTGAAACGAGCACAGATAAAGTTCCTTAAGCCAAATATGGAATAGACAAGAGCTACTCCTTGCTCAACGAAATGGACTCAACACCGCATATTAAACGCCTAAGAATGTACCTGACTAGTAAGTATCTTAAAACCTATGGATTGCTATGTCTCCGAAAGAGAATCAAGCATGTGTACAGGGGCATAAACGCAGCAGTGATAGGATTGGAGAGGTTCGGTGAGCAAATGAAGACCCTTTGAAGTCATATTGCATGGTACCCATTCCACGGGTTTCAACTACCCAGGTTTAAGGTATTCTTCCTTCAGCTAAAACATGCATGTGGAACCTAGAGTATGATCAACCATGTGATCGGGAGACGTGTTCAAATATGTCTCAGTTTTCGTACCCTGGTACTCGGGTGCAACATTCCAGAGGCTTTACTAACACTCTCCCGACTTGGAGAGTCAGTCCCTTTAATCTCCTGTTTGGCCCAGTTTGCAATTTCTGCGGAAGATGAACAGGAATAGCGAGAACCAATGAGAGACTAGCTGGAGGTGTCTGGACGGTCAAATTTAACTCTCATTTCCCACCAGAAAGAGGAATTAACCAAAGGCTCAGCGTGCCGTGCCGGAACCAGATTAGGGCCTGAAGCCATCCTGCGGTGTTGCGGCCAGCTCAAAAGAAAGCGAGTTGAAGAAAGGAGCTCAGGGGCACTGTAATTCACAAACCTGCAGAGTTATAAATGACAGCTATCGTCCAAAAATATACTGAAGTAAGGCTGCCAAGAGGACTCGAAAGCGGGGCAGAATTGCAGGAAACCGATTTCAGGAGGTAGACTGGAATTGCATTGAAAGCATAGGAAAAGAGGCAGAACGTCCACAATGATGCACTTGGCCAAAAAGGGCGTATGCGTTTTTTCCTGAATATATTCAGGAAAAAACGCATACGCCCTTTTTGGCCAACCAAGCAAGCTTGCAAAGGAAATCTGCACTACAATGAAGTCTCACTTCCCCCCGGTCAAAAGGGCCATCTGAAAAAAGTGTAAAATCCAGAAAGGCAGGACAGGCCATGGAGAACTGGGAGCCTTGTTATGCTGATGGGCGGGATGTAAATTGCCAACAGACACTCGGGAGAAGTGTATGGTGTTTCCTGAAACGTCTAAAAAACAAAGCAACAGAGCCTACGGCACTTCCACTTATGGTCCTATAGCTTAGGGAAATTAAAATCAAAAAGACACAGCCACCCCAAAGTTTGGGACGCCTCTGTTTACAGGAACCTCGTTTACCGTACAAGTTCAATATCACAGAAAGTGAAAAATGGATAAAGAACTTGTGGTACTTACGTACAATGCAGTATCACTCAGCAATGAAATCTATGTCATCAGGCCCGTAGCAGCATAATGAGTGGATTCAGGTACGATGATTCTCACTGAAATAAGTCACACAGAAAAAGAAACATCATAAGATATCACTAATACACGGAATGTAAACTTGGCTACACAGGAACTGAATTCCAAAACAGAACAGGGTCTCAAATTTAGAAAACCAACTTATGCTTGCTTAAGGGGAAAGGTGAGTTGGGGTGCTGCATAAAACCAGAGATTGAAATGAGCACAGACAAAGTTCCTTAAGCCAAATATGGACTAGACAAGAGCTACTCCTTGCTCAACGAAATGGACTCAACACCCCATATTAAACGCCTAAGAATGTACCTGACTAGTAAGTATCTTAAAACCTATGGATTGCTATGTCTTCAAAAGAGAATCAAGCGTGTGTACAGGGGCATAAACGCAGCAGTGATAGGATTGGAGAGGTTCGGTGAGCAAATGAAGACCCTTTGAAGTCATATTGCATGGTACCCATTCCACGGGTCTCAACTCTCCAGGTTTAAGGTATTCTTCCTTCAGCTAAAACATGCATGTGGAACCCAGAGTATGATCAACCATGTGAACGGGAGACGTGTTCAAATATGTCTCAGTTTTCCTCCCCCGGTACTCGGGTGCAACATTCCAGACGCTTTACTAACACTCTCCCCACTTGGAGAGTCAGCGCCTTTAACCTCCTGTTTGGCCCAGTTTGCAATTTCTGCGGAAGATGAACAGGAATAGGGAACACCAATGAGAGACTAGCTGGAGGTGTCTGGACGGGCAAATTTAACTCTCATTTCCCACCAGGAAGAGGAAATAACCAAAGGCTCAGCGTGCCGTGCCGGAACCAGATTAGGGCCTGAAGCCATCCTGCGGTGTTGCGGCCAGCTCACAAGAAAGCGAGTTGAAGAAAGGAGCTCAGGGGCACTGTAATTCACAAACCTGCAGAGTTATAAATGACAGCTATCGTCCAAAAATATACTGAAGTAAGGCTGCCAAGAGGACTCGAAAGCGGGGCAGAATTGCAGGAAACCGATTTCAGGAGGTAGACTGGAATTGCATTGAAAGCATAGGAAAAGAGGCAGAACGTCCACAATGATGCACTTGGCCAAAAAGGGCGTATGCGTTTTTTCCTGAATATATTCAGGAAAAAACGCATACGCCCTTTTTGGCCAACCAAGCAAGCTTGCAAAGGAAATCTGCACTACAATGAAGTCTCACTTCCCCCCGGTCAAAAGGGCCATCTGAAAAAAGTGTAAAATCCAGAAAGGCAGGACAGGCCATGGAGAACTGGGAGCCTTGTTATGCTGATGGGCGGGATGTAAATTGCCAACAGACACTCGGGAGAAGTGTATGGTGTTTCCTGAAACATCTAAAAAACAAAGCAACAGAGCCTAGGGCACTTCCACTTATGGTCCTATAGCTTAGGGAAATTAAAATCAAAAAGACACAGCCACCCCAAAGTTTGGGACGCCTCTGTTTACAAGAACCTCGTTTACCGTACAAGTTCAATATCACAGAAAGTGAAAAATGGATAAAGAACTTGTGGTACTTACGTACAATGCAGTATCACTCAGCAATGAAATCTATGTCATCAGGCCCGTAGCAGCATAATGAGTGGATTCAGGTACGATGATTCTCACTGAAATAAGTCACACAGAAAAAGAAACATCATAAGATATCACTAATACACGGAATGTAAACTTGGCTACACAGGAACTGAATTCCAAAACAGAACAGGGTCTCAAATTTAGAAAACCAACTTATGCTTGCTTAAGGGGAAAGGTGAGTTGGGGTGCTGCATAAAACCAGAGATTGAAATGAGCACAGATAAAGTTCCTTAAGCCAAATATGGACTAGACAAGAGCTACTCCTTGCTCAACGAAATGGACTCAACACCGCATATTAAACGCTTAAGAATGTACCTGACTAGTAAGTATCTTAAAACCTATGGATTGCTACGTCTCCAAAAGAGAATCAAGCGTGTGTACAGGGGCATAAACGCAGCAGTGATAGGATTGGAGAGGTTCGGTGAGCAAATGAAGACCCTTTGAAGTCATATTGCATGGTACCCATTCCACGGGTTTCAACTACCCAGGTTTAAGGTATTCTTCCTTCAGCTAAAACATGCATGTGGAACCTAGAGTATGATCAACCATGTGATCGGGAGACGTGTTCAAATATGTCTCAGTTTAAGTACCCTGGTACTCGGGTGCAACATTCCAGACGCTTTACTAACACTCTCCTGACTTGGGGAGTCCGTCCCTTTAATCTCCTGTTTGGCCCAGTTTGCAATTTCTGCGGAAGATGAACAGGAATAGCGAGAACCAATGAGAGACTAGCTGGAGGTGTCTGGACGGTCAAATTTAACTCTCATTTCCCACCAGAAAGAGGAATTAACCAAAGGCTCAGCGTGCCGTGCCGGAACCAGATTAGGGCCTGAAGCCATCCTGCGCTGTTGCGACCAGCTCACAAGAAAGCGAGTTGAAGAAAGGAGCTCAGGGGCACTGTAATTCACAAACCTGCAGAGTTATAAATGACAGCTATCGTCCAAAAATATACTGAAGTAAGGCTGCCAAGAGGACTTGATAGCGGGGCAGAATTGCAGGAAACCGATTTCAGGAGGTAGACTGGAATTGCATTGAAAGCATAGGAAAAGAGGCAGAACGTCCACAATGATGCACTTGGCCAAAAAGGGCGTATGCGTTTTTTCCTGAATATATTCAGGAAAAAACGCATACGCCCTTTTTGGCCAACCAAGCAAGCTTGCAAAGGAAATCTGCACTACAATGAAGTCTCACTTCCCCCCGGTCAAAAGGGCCATCTGAAAAAAGTGTAAAATCCAGAAAGGCAGGACAGGCCATGGAGAACTGGGAGCCTTGTTATGCTGATGGGCGGGATGTAAATTGCCAACAGACACTCGGGAGAAGTGTATGGTGTTTCCTGAAACATCTAAAAAACAAAGCAACAGAGCCTAGGGCACTTCCACTTATGGTCCTATAGCTTAGGGAAATTAAAATCAAAAAGACACAGCCACCCCAAAGTTTGGGACGCCTCTGTTTACAAGAACCTCGTTTACCGTACAAGTTCAATATCACAGAAAGTGAAAAATGGATAAAGAACTTGTGGTACTTACGTACAATGCAGTATCACTCAGCAATGAAATCTATGTCATCAGGCCCGTAGCAGCATAATGAGTGGATTCAGGTACGATGATTCTCACTGAAATAAGTCACACAGAAAAAGAAACATCATAAGATATCACTAATACACGGAATGTAAACTTGGCTACACAGGAACTGAATTCCAAAACAGAACAGGGTCTCAAATTTAGAAAACCAACTTATGCTTGCTTAAGGGGAAAGGTGAGTTGGGGTGCTGCATAAAACCAGAGATTGAAATGAGCACAGATAAAGTTCCTTAAGCCAAATATGGACTAGACAAGAGCTACTCCTTGCTCAACGAAATGGACTCAACACCCCATATTAAACGCCTAAGAATGTACCTGACTAGTAAGTATCTTAAAACCTATGGATTGCTATGTCTCCAAAAGAGAATCAAGCGTGTGTACAGGGGCATAAACGCAGCAGTGATAGGATTGGAGAGGTTCGGTGAGCAAATGAAGACCCTTTGAAGTCATATTGCATGGTACCCATTCCACGGGTCTCAACTCTCCAGGTTTAAGGTATTCTTCCTTCAGCTAAAACATGCATGTGGAACCCAGAGTATGATCAACCATGTGAACGGGAGACGTGTTCAAATATGTCTCAGTTTTCCTCCCCTGGTACTCGGGTGCAACATTCCAGACGCTTTACTAACACTCTCCCCACTTGGAGAGTCAGCGCCTTTAACCTCCTGTTTGGCCCAGTTTGCAATTTCTGCGGAAGATGAACAGGAATAGGGAACACCAATGAGAGACTAGCTGGAGGTGTCTGGACGGGCAAATTTAACTCTCATTTCCCACCAGGAAGAGGAAATAACCAAAGGCTCAGCGTGCCGTGCTGGAACCAGATTAGGGCCTGAAGCCATCCTGCGGTGTTGCGGCCAGCTCACAAGAAAGCGAGTTGAAGAAAGGAGCTCAGGGGCACTGTAATTCACAAACCTGCAGAGTTATAAATGACAGCTATTGTCCAAAAATATACTGAAGTAAGGCTGCCAAGAGGACTTGAAAGCGGGGCAGAATTGCAGGAAACCGATTTCAGGAGGTAGACTGGAATTGCATTGAAAGCATAGGAAAAGAGGCAGAACGTCCACAATGATGCACTTGGCCAAAAAGCGCGTATGCGTTTTTTCCTGAATATATTCAGGAAAAAACGCATACGCCCTTTTTGGCCAACCAAGCAAGCTTGCAAAGGAAATCTGCACTACAATGAAGTCTCACTTCCCCCCGGTCAAAAGGGCCATCTGAAAAAAGTGTAAAATCCAGAAAGGCAGGACAGGCCATGGAGAACTGGGAGCCTTGTTATGCTGATGGGCGGGATGTAAATTGCCAACAGACACTCGGGAGAAGTGTATGGTGTTTCCTGAAACATCTAAAAAACAAAGCAACAGAGCCTAGGGCACTTCCACTTATGGTCCTATAGCTTAGGGAAATTAAAATCAAAAAGACACAGCCACCCCAAAGTTTGGGACGCCTCTGTTTACAAGAACCTCGTTTACCGTACAAGTTCAATATCACAGAAATTGAAAAATGGATAAAGAAGGTGTGGTATTTACTTACGAAGCAATATCACTCAGCAATGAAATCTATGTCATCAGGCCCTTAGCAGCATAATGAGTGGATTCAGGTACGATGATTCTCACTGAAATAAGTCACACAGAAAAAGAAACATCATAAGATATCACTAATACACGGAATGTAAACTTGGCTACACAGGAACTGAATTCCAAAACAGAACAGGGTCTCAAATTTAGAAAACCAACTTATGCTTGCTTAAGGGGAAAGGTGAGTTGGGGTGCTGCATAAAACCAGAGATTGAAATGAGCACAGATAAAGTTCCTTAAGCCAAATATGGACTAGACAAGAGCTACTCCTTGCTCAACGAAATGGACTCAACACCCCATATTAAACGCCTAAGAATGTACCTGACTAGTAAGTATCTTAAAACCTATGGATTGCTATGTCTCCAAAAGAGAATCAAGCGTGTGTACAGGGGCATAAACGCAGCAGTGATAGGATTGGAGAGGTTCTGTGAGCAAATGAAGACCCTTTGAAGTCATATTGCATGGTACCCATTCCACGGGTCTCAACTCTCCAGGTTTAAGGTATTCTTCCTTCAGCTAAAACATGCATGTGGAACCCAGAGTATGATCAACCATGTGAACGGGAGATGTGTTCAAATATGTCTCAGTTTTCCTCCCCTGGTACTCGGGTGCAACATTCCAGACGCTTTACTAACACTCTCCCCACTTGGAGAGTCAGCGCCTTTAACCTCCTGTTTGGCCCAGTTTGCAATTTCTGCGGAAGATGAACAGGAATAGGGAACACCAATGAGAGACTAGCTGGAGGTGTCTGGACGGGCAAATTTAACTCTCATTTCCCACCAGGAAGAGGAAATAACCAAAGGCTCAGCGTGCCGTGCCGGAACCAGATTAGGGCCTGAAGCCATCCTGCGGTGTTGCGGCCAGCTCACAAGAAAGCGAGTTGAACAAAGGAGCTCAGGGGCACTGTAATTCACAAACCTGCAGAGTTATAAATGACAGCTATCGTCCAAAAATATACTGAAGTAAGGCTGCCAAGAGGACTTGAAAGCGGGGCAGAATTGCAGGAAACCGATTTCAGGAGGTAGACTGGAATTGCATTGAAAGCATAGGAAAAGAGGCAGAACGTCCACAATGATGCACTTGGCCAAAAAGGGCGTATGCGTTTTTTCCTGAATATATTCAGGAAAATATTCAGGAATATATTCAGGAAAAAACGCATACGCCCTTTTTGGCCAACCAAGCAAGCTTGCAAAGGAAATCTGCACTACAATGAAGTCTCACTTCCCCCCGGTCAAAAGGGCCATCTGAAAAAAGTGTAAAATCCAGAAAGGCAGGACAGGCCATGGAGAACTGGGAGCCTTGTTATGCTGATGGGCGGGATGTAAATTGCCAACAGACACTCGGGAGAAGTGTATGGTGTTTCCTGAAACATCTAAAAAACAAAGCAACAGAGCCTAGGGCACTTCCACTTATGGTCCTATAACTTAGGGAAATTAAAATCAAAAAGACACAGCCACCCCAAAGTTTGGGACGCCTCTGTTTACAAGAACCTCGTTTACCGTACAAGTTCAATATCACAGAAAGTGAAAAATGGATAAAGAACTTGTGGTACTTACGTACAATGCAGTATCACTCAGCAATGAAATCTATGTCATCAGGCCCGTAGCAGCATAATGAGTGGATTCAGGTACGATGATTCTCACTGAAATAAGTCACACAGAAAAAGAAACATCATAAGATATCACTAATACACGGAATGTAAACTTGGCTACACAGGAACTGAATTCCAAAACAGAACAGGGTCTCAAATTTAGAAAACCAACTTATGCTTGCTTAAGGGGAAAGGTGAGTTGGGGTGCTGCATAAAACCAGAGATTGAAATGAGCACAGATAAAGTTCCTTAAGCCAAATATGGACTAGACAAGAGCTACTCCTTGCTCAACGAAATGGACTCAACACCCCATATTAAACGCCTAAGAATGTACCTGACTAGTAAGTATCTTAAAACCTATGGATTGCTATGTCTCCAAAAGAGAATCAAGCGTGTGTACAGGGGCATAAACGCAGCAGTGATAGGATTGGAGAGGTTCGGTGAGCAAATGAAGACCCTTTGAAGTCATATTGCATGGTACCCATTCCACGGGTTTCAACTACCCAGGTTTAAGGTATTCTTCCTTCAGCTAAAACATGCATGTGGAACCTAGAGTATGATCAACCATGTGATCGGGAGACGTGTTCAAATATGTCTCAGTTTTCGTACCCTGGTACTCGGGTGCAACATTCCAGACGCTTTACTAACACTCTCCTGACTTGGAGAGTCCGTCCCTTTAATCTCCTGTTTGGCCCAGTTTGCAATTTCTGCGGAAGATGAACAGGAATAGGGAACACCAATGAGAGACTAGCTGGAGGTGTCTGGACGGGCAAATTTAACTCTCATTTCCCACCAGGAAGAGGAAATAACCAAAGGCTCAGCGTGCCGTGCCGGAACCAGATTAGGGCCTGAAGCCATCCTGCGGTGTTGCGGCCAGCTCAAAAGAAAGCGAGTTGAAGAAAGGAGCTCAGGGGCACTGTAATTCACAAACCTGCAGAGTTATAAATGACAGCTATCGTCCAAAAATATACTGAAGTAAGGCTGCCAAGAGGACTTGAAAGCGGGGCAGAATTGCAGGAAACCGATTTCAGGAGGTAGACTGGAATTGCATTGAAAGCATAGGAAAAGAGGCAGAACGTCCACAATGATGCACTTGGCCAAAAAGGGCGTATGCGTTTTTTCCTGAATATATTCAGGAAAAAACGCATACGCCCTTTTTGGCCAACCAAGCAAGCTTGCAAAGGAAATCTGCACTACAATGAAGTCTCACTTCCCCCCGGTCAAAAGGGCCATCTGAAAAAAGTGTAAAATCCAGAAAGGCAGGACAGGCCATGGAGAACTGGGAGCCTTGTTATGCTGATGGGCGGGATGTAAATTGCCAACAGACACTCGGGAGAAGTGTATGGTGTTTCCTGAAACATCTAAAAAACAAAGCAACAGAGCCTAGGGCACTTCCACTTATGGTCCTATAGCTTAGGGAAATTAAAATCAAAAAGACACAGCCACCCCAAAGTTTGGGACGCCTCTGTTTACAAGAACCTCGTTTACCGTACAAGTTCAATATCACAGAAAGTGAAAAATGGATAAAGAACTTGTGGTACTTACGTACAATGCAGTATCACTCAGCAATGAAATCTATGTCATCAGGCCCGTAGCAGCATAATGAGTGGATTCAGGTACGATGATTCTCACTGAAATAAGTCACACAGAAAAAGAAACATCATAAGATATCACTAATACACGGAATGTAAACTTGGCTACACAGGAACTGAATTCCAAAACAGAACAGGGTCTCAAATTTAGAAAACCAACTTATGCTTGCTTAAGGGGAAAGGTGAGTTGGGGTGCTGCATAAAACCAGAGATTGAAATGAGCACAGATAAAGTTCCTTAAGCCAAATATGGACTAGACAAGAGCTACTCCTTGCTCAACGAAATGGACTCAACACCCCATATTAAACGCCTAAGAATGTACCTGACTAGTAAGTATCTTAAAACCTATGGATTGCTATGTCTCCAAAAGAGAATCAAGCGTGTGTACAGGGGCATAAACGCAGCAGTGATAGGATTGGAGAGGTTCGGTGAGCAAATGAAGACCCTTTGAAGTCATATTGCATGGTACCCATTCCACGGGTCTCAACTCTCCAGGTTTAAGGTATTCTTCCTTCAGCTAAAACATGCATGTGGAACCCAGAGTATGATCAACCATGTGAACGGGAGACGTGTTCAAATATGTCTCAGTTTTCCTCCCCTGGTACTCGGGTGCAACATTCCAGACGCTTTACTAACACTCTCCCCACTTGGAGAGTCAGCGCCTTTAACCTCCTGTTTGGCCCAGTTTGCAATTTCTGCGGAAGATGAACAGGAATAGGGAACACCAATGAGAGACTAGCTGGAGGTGTCTGGACGGGCAAATTTAACTCTCATTTCCCACCAGGAAGAGGAAATAACCAAAGGCTCAGCGTGCCGTGCTGGAACCAGATTAGGGCCTGAAGCCATCCTGCGGTGTTGCGGCCAGCTCACAAGAAAGCGAGTTGAAGAAAGGAGCTCAGGGGCACTGTAATTCACAAACCTGCAGAGTTATAAATGACAGCTATCGTCCAAAAATATACTGAAGTAAGGCTGCCAAGAGGACTTGAAAGCGGGGCAGAATTGCAGGAAACCGATTTCAGGAGGTAGACTGGAATTGCATTGAAAGCATAGGAAAAGAGGCAGAACGTCCACAATGATGCACTTGGCCAAAAAGGGCGTATGCGTTTTTTCCTGAATATATTCAGGAAAAAACGCATACGCCCTTTTTGGCCAACCAAGCAAGCTTGCAAAGGAAATCTGCACTACAATGAAGTCTCACTTCCCCCCGGTCAAAAGGGCCATCTGAAAAAAGTGTAAAATCCAGAAAGGCAGGACAGGCCATGGAGAACTGGGAGCCTTGTTATGCTGATGGGCGGGATGTAAATTGCCAACAGACACTCGGGAGAAGTGTATGGTGTTTCCTGAAACATCTAAAAAACAAAGCAACAGAGCCTAGGGCACTTCCACTTATGGTCCTATAGCTTAGGGAAATTAAAATCAAAAAGACACAGCCACCCCAAAGTTTGGGACGCCTCTGTTTACAAGAACCTCGTTTACCGTACAAGTTCAATATCACAGAAAGTGAAAAATGGATAAAGAAGGTGTGGTATTTACTTACGAAGCAATATCACTCAGCAATGAAATCTATGTCATCAGGCCCTTAGCAGCATAATGAGTGGATTCAGGTACGATGATTCTCACTGAAATAAGTCACACAGAAAAAGAAACATCATAAGATATAACTAATACACGGAATGTAAACTTGGCTACACAGGAACTGAATTCCAAAACAGAACAGGGTCTCAAATTTAGAAAACCAACTTATGCTTGCTTAAGGGGAAAGGTGAGTTGGGGTGCTGCATAAAACCAGAGATTGAAATGAGCACAGATAAAGTTCCTTAAGCCAAATATGGACTAGACAAGAGCTACTCCTTGCTCAACGAAATGGACTCAACACCCCATATTAAACGCCTAAGAATGTACCTGACTAGTAAGTATCTTAAAACCTATGGATTGCTATGTCTCCAAAAGAGAATCAAGCGTGTGTACAGGGGCATAAACGCAGCAGTGATAGGATTGGAGAGGTTCGGTGAGCAAATGAAGACCCTTTGAAGTCATATTGCATGGTACCCATTCCACGGGTCTCAACTCTCCAGGTTTAAGGTATTCTTCCTTCAGCTAAAACATGCATGTGGAACCCAGAGTATGATCAACCATGTGAACGGGAGATGTGTTCAAATATGTCTCAGTTTTCCTCCCCTGGTACTCGGGTGCAACATTCCAGACGCTTTACTAACACTCTCCCCACTTGGAGAGTCAGCGCCTTTAACCTCCTGTTTGGCCCAGTTTGCAATTTCTGCGGAAGATGAACAGGAATAGGGAACACCAATGAGAGACTAGCTGGAGGTGTCTGGACGGGCAAATTTAACTCTCATTTCCCACCAGGAAGAGGAAATAACCAAAGGCTCAGCGTGCCGTGCCGGAACCAGATTAGGGCCTGAAGCCATCCTGCGGTGTTGCGGCCAGCTCACAAGAAAGCGAGTTGAACAAAGGAGCTCAGGGGCACTGTAATTCACAAACCTGCAGAGTTATAAATGACAGCTATCGTCCAAAAATATACTGAAGTAAGGCTGCCAAGAGGACTTGAAAGCGGGGCAGAATTGCAGGAAACCGATTTCAGGAGGTAGACTGGAATTGCATTGAAAGCATAGGAAAAGAGGCAGAACGTCCACAATGATGCACTTGGCCAAAAAGAGCGTATGCGTTTTTTCCTGAATATATTCAGGAAAAAACGCATACGCCCTTTTTGGCCAACCAAGCAAGCTTGCAAAGGAAATCTGCACTACAATGAAGTCTCACTTCCCCCCGGTCAAAAGGGCCATCTGAAAAAAGTGTAAAATCCAGAAAGGCAGGACAGGCCATGGAGAACTGGGAGCCTTGTTATGCTGATGGGCGGGATGTAAATTGCCAACAGACACTCGGGAGAAGTGTATGGTGTTTCCTGAAACATCTAAAAAACAAAGCAACAGAGCCTAGGGCACTTCCACTTATGGTCCTATAACTTAGGGAAATTAAAATCAAAAAGACACAGCCACCCCAAAGTTTGGGACGCCTCTGTTTACAAGAACCTCGTTTACCGTACAAGTTCAATATCACAGAAAGTGAAAAATGGATAAAGAACTTGTGGTACTTACGTACAATGCAGTATCACTCAGCAATGAAATCTATGTCATCAGGCCCGTAGCAGCATAATGAGTGGATTCAGGTACGATGATTCTCACTGAAATAAGTCACACAGAAAAAGAAACATCATAAGATATCACTAATACACGGAATGTAAACTTGGCTACACAGGAACTGAATTCCAAAACAGAACAGGGTCTCAAATTTAGAAAACCAACTTATGCTTGCTTAAGGGGAAAGGTGAGTTGGGGTGCTGCATAAAACCAGAGATTGAAATGAGCACAGATAAAGTTCCTTAAGCCAAATATGGACTAGACAAGAGCTACTCCTTGCTCAACGAAATGGACTCAACACCCCATATTAAACGCCTAAGAATGTACCTGACTAGTAAGTATCTTAAAACCTATGGATTGCTATGTCTCCAAAAGAGAATCAAGCGTGTGTACAGGGGCATAAACGCAGCAGTGATAGGATTGGAGAGGTTCGGTGAGCAAATGAAGACCCTTTGAAGTCATATTGCATGGTACCCATTCCACGGGTTTCAACTACCCAGGTTTAAGGTATTCTTCCTTCAGCTAAAACATGCATGTGGAACCTAGAGTATGATCAACCATGTGATCGGGAGACGTGTTCAAATATGTCTCAGTTTTCGTACCCTGGTACTCGGGTGCAACATTCCAGACGCTTTACTAACACTCTCCTGACTTGGAGAGTCCGTCCCTTTAATCTCCTGTTTGGCCCAGTTTGCAATTTCTGCAGAAGATGAACAGGAATAGGGAACACCAATGAGAGACTAGCTGGAGGTGTCTGGACGGGCAAATTTAACTCTCATTTCCCACCAGGAAGAGGAAATAACCAAAGGCTCAGCGTGCCGTGCCGGAACCAGATTAGGGCCTGAAGCCATCCTGCGGTGTTGCGGCCAGCTCAAAAGAAAGCGAGTTGAAGAAAGGAGCTCAGGGGCACTGTAATTCACAAACCTGCAGAGTTATAAATGACAGCTATCGTCCAAAAATATACTGAAGTAAGGCTGCCAAGAGGACTTGAAAGCGGGGCAGAATTGCAGGAAACCGATTTCAGGAGGTAGACTGGAATTGCATTGAAAGCATAGGAAAAGAGGCAGAACGTCCACAATGATGCACTTGGCCAAAAAGCGCGTATGCGTTTTTTCCTGAATATATTCAGGAAAAAACGCATACGCCCTTTTTGGCCAACCAAGCAAGCTTGCAAAGGAAATCTGCACTACAATGAAGTCTCACTTCCCCCCGGTCAAAAGGGCCATCTGAAAAAAGTGTAAAATCCAGAAAGGCAGGACAGGCCATGGAGAACTGGGAGCCTTGTTATGCTGATGGGCGGGATGTAAATTGCCAACAGACACTCGGGAGAAGTGTATGGTGTTTCCTGAAACATCTAAAAAACAAAGCAACAGAGCCTAGGGCACTTCCACTTATGGTCCTATAGCTTAGGGAAATTAAAATCAAAAAGACACAGCCACCCCAAAGTTTGGGACGCCTCTGTTTACAAGAACCTCGTTTACCGTACAAGTTCAATATCACAGAAAGTGAAAAATGGATAAAGAAGGTGTGGTATTTACTTACGAAGCAATATCACTCAGCAATGAAATCTATGTCATCAGGCCCTTAGCAGCATAATGAGTGGATTCAGGTACGATGATTCTCACTGAAATAAGTCACACAGAAAAAGAAACATCATAAGATATAACTAATACACGGAATGTAAACTTGGCTACACAGGAACTGAATTCCAAAACAGAACAGGGTCTCAAATTTAGAAAACCAACTTATGCTTGCTTAAGGGGAAAGGTGAGTTGGGGTGCTGCATAAAACCAGAGATTGAAATGAGCACAGATAAAGTTCCTTAAGCCAAATATGGACTAGACAAGAGCTACTCCTTGCTCAACGAAATGGACTCAACACCCCATATTAAACGCCTAAGAATGTACCTGACTAGTAAGTATCTTAAAACCTATGGATTGCTATGTCTCCAAAAGAGAATCAAGCGTGTGTACAGGGGCATAAACGCAGCAGTGATAGGATTGGAGAGGTTCGGTGAGCAAATGAAGACCCTTTGAAGTCATATTGCATGGTACCCATTCCACGGGTTTCAACTACCCAGGTTTAAGGTATTCTTCCTTCAGCTAAAACATGCATGTGGAACCTAGAGTATGATCAACCATGTGATCGGGAGACGTGTTCAAATATGTCTCAGTTTTCGTACCCTGGTACTCGGGTGCAACATTCCAGACGCTTTACTAACACTCTCCTGACTTGGAGAGTCCGTCCCTTTAATCTCCTGTTTGGCCCAGTTTGCAATTTCTGCGGAAGATGAACAGGAATAGGGAACACCAATGAGAGACTAGCTGGAGGTGTCTGGACGGGCAAATTTAACTCTCATTTCCCACCAGGAAGAGGAAATAACCAAAGGCTCAGCGTGCCGTGCCGGAACCAGATTAGGGCCTGAAGCCATCCTGCGGTGTTGCGGCCAGCTCAAAAGAAAGCGAGTTGAAGAAAGGAGCTCAGGGGCACTGTAATTCACAAACCTGCAGAGTTATAAATGACAGCTATCGTCCAAAAATATACTGAAGTAAGGCTGCCAAGAGGACTTGAAAGCGGGGCAGAATTGCAGGAAACCGATTTCAGGAGGTAGACTGGAATTGCATTGAAAGCATAGGAAAAGAGGCAGAACGTCCACAATGATGCACTTGGCCAAAAAGCGCGTATGCGTTTTTTCCTGAATATATTCAGGAAAAAACGCATACGCCCTTTTTGGCCAACCAAGCAAGCTTGCAAAGGAAATCTGCACTACAATGAAGTCTCACTTCCCCCCGGTCAAAAGGGCCATCTGAAAAAAGTGTAAAATCCAGAAAGGCAGGACAGGCCATGGAGAACTGGGAGCCTTGTTATGCTGATGGGCGGGATGTAAATTGCCAACAGACACTCGGGAGAAGTGTATGGTGTTTCCTGAAACATCTAAAAAACAAAGCAACAGAGCCTAGGGCACTTCCACTTATGGTCCTATAGCTTAGGGAAATTAAAATCAAAAAGACACAGCCACCCCAAAGTTTGGGACGCCTCTGTTTACAAGAACCTCGTTTACCGTACAAGTTCAATATCACAGAAAGTGAAAAATGGATAAAGAAGGTGTGGTATTTACTTACGAAGCAATATCACTCAGCAATGAAATCTATGTCATCAGGCCCTTAGCAGCATAATGAGTGGATTCAGGTACGATGATTCTCACTGAAATAAGTCACACAGAAAAAGAAACATCATAAGATATAACTAATACACGGAATGTAAACTTGGCTACACAGGAACTGAATTCCAAAACAGAACAGGGTCTCAAATTTAGAAAACCAACTTATGCTTGCTTAAGGGGAAAGGTGAGTTGGGGTGCTGCATAAAACCAGAGATTGAAATGAGCACAGATAAAGTTCCTTAAGCCAAATATGGACTAGACAAGAGCTACTCCTTGCTCAACGAAATGGACTCAACACCCCATATTAAACGCCTAAGAATGTACCTGACTAGTAAGTATCTTAAAACCTATGGATTGCTATGTCTCCAAAAGAGAATCAAGCGTGTGTACAGGGGCATAAACGCAGCAGTGATAGGATTGGAGAGGTTCGGTGAGCAAATGAAGACCCTTTGAAGTCATATTGCATGGTACCCATTCCACGGGTCTCAACTCTCCAGGTTTAAGGTATTCTTCCTTCAGCTAAAATATGCATGTGGAACCCAGAGTATGATCAACCATGTGAACGGGAGACGTGTTCAAATATGTCTCAGTTTTCCTCCCCTGGTACTCGGGTGCAACATTCCAGACGCTTTACTAACACTCTCCCCACTTGGAGAGTCAGCGCCTTTAACCTCCTGTTTGGCCCAGTTTGCAATTTCTGCGGAAGATGAACAGGAATAGGGAACACCAATGAGAGACTAGCTGGAGGTGTCTGGACGGGCAAATTTAACTCTCATTTCCCACCAGGAAGAGGAAATAACCAAAGGCTCAGCGTGCCGTGCCGGAACCAGATTAGGGCCTGAAGCCATCCTGCGGTGTTGCGGCCAGCTCACAAGAAAGCGAGTTGAACAAAGGAG
Source organism: Globicephala melas (assembly GCF_963455315.2). Lineage (NCBI taxonomy): Eukaryota > Metazoa > Chordata > Mammalia > Artiodactyla > Delphinidae > Globicephala > Globicephala melas. Next base: position 579,517 of record NW_027207339.1, read on the forward strand.
CTCAGGGGCACTGTAATTCACAAACCTGCAGAGTTATAAATGACAGCTATCGTCCAAAAATATACTGAAGTAAGGCTGCCAAGAGGACTTGAAAGCGGGGCAGAATTGCAGGAAACCGATTTCAGGAGGTAGACTGGAATTGCATTGAAAGCATAGGAAAAGAGGCAGAACGTCCACAATGATGCACTTGGCCAAAAAGGGCGTATGCGTTTTTTCCTGAATATATTCAGGAAAAAACGCATACGCCCTTTTTGGCCAACCAAGCAAGCTTGCAAAGGAAATCTGCACTACAATGAAGTCTCACTTCCCCCCGGTCAAAAGGGCCATCTGAAAAAAGTGTAAAATCCAGAAAGGCAGGACAGGCCATGGAGAACTGGGAGCCTTGTTATGCTGATGGGCGGGATGTAAATTGCCAACAGACACTCGGGAGAAGTGTATGGTGTTTCCTGAAACATCTAAAAAACAAAGCAACAGAGCCTAGGGCACTTCCACTTATGGTCCTATAACTTAGGGAAATTAAAATCAAAAAGACACAGCCACCCCAAAGTTTGGGACGCCTCTGTTTACAAGAACCTCGTTTACCGTACAAGTTCAATATCACAGAAAGTGAAAAATGGATAAAGAACTTGTGGTACTTACGTACAATGCAGTATCACTCAGCAATGAAATCTATGTCATCAGGCCCGTAGCAGCATAATGAGTGGATTCAGGTACGATGATTCTCACTGAAATAAGTCACACAGAAAAAGAAACATCATAAGATATCACTAATACACGGAATGTAAACTTGGCTACACAGGAACTGAATTCCAAAACAGAACAGGGTCTCAAATTTAGAAAACCAACTTATGCTTGCTTAAGGGGAAAGGTGAGTTGGGGTGCTGCATAAAACCAGAGATTGAAATGAGCACAGATAAAGTTCCTTAAGCCAAATATGGACTAGACAAGAGCTACTCCTTGCTCAACGAAATGGACTCAACACCCCATATTAAACGCCTAAGAATGTACCTGACTAGTAAGTATCTTAAAACCTATGGATTGCTATGTCTCCAAAAGAGAATCAAGCGTGTGTACAGGGGCATAAACGCAGCAGTGATAGGATTGGAGAGGTTCGGTGAGCAAATGAAGACCCTTTGAAGTCATATTGCATGGTACCCATTCCACGGGTTTCAACTACCCAGGTTTAAGGTATTCTTCCTTCAGCTAAAACATGCATGTGGAACCTAGAGTATGATCAACCATGTGATCGGGAGACGTGTTCAAATATGTCTCAGTTTTCGTACCCTGGTACTCGGGTGCAACATTCCAGACGCTTTACTAACACTCTCCTGACTTGGAGAGTCCGTCCCTTTAATCTCCTGTTTGGCCCAGTTTGCAATTTCTGCGGAAGATGAACAGGAATAGGGAACACCAATGAGAGACTAGCTGGAGGTGTCTGGACGGGCAAATTTAACTCTCATTTCCCATCAGGAAGAGGAAATAACCAAAGGCTCAGCGTGCCGTGCCGGAACCAGATTAGGGCCTGAAGCCATCCTGCGGTGTTGCGGCCAGCTCAAAAGAAAGCGAGTTGAAGAAAGGAGCTCAGGGGCACTGTAATTCACAAACCTGCAGAGTTATAAATGACAGCTATCGTCCAAAAATATACTGAAGTAAGGCTGCCAAGAGGACTTGAAAGCGGGGCAGAATTGCAGGAAACCGATTTCAGGAGGTAGACTGGAATTGCATTGAAAGCATAGGAAAAGAGGCAGAACGTCCACAATGATGCACTTGGCCAAAAAGCGCGTATGCGTTTTTTCCTGAATATATTCAGGAAAAAACGCATACGCCCTTTTTGGCCAACCAAGCAAGCTTGCAAAGGAAATCTGCACTACAATGAAGTCTCACTTCCCCCCGGTCAAAAGGGCCATCTGAAAAAAGTGTAAAATCCAGAAAGGCAGGACAGGCCATGGAGAACTGGGAGCCTTGTTATGCTGATGGGCGGGATGTAAATTGCCAACAGACACTCGGGAGAAGTGTATGGTGTTTCCTGAAACATCTAAAAAACAAAGCAACAGAGCCTAGGGCACTTCCACTTATGGTCCTATAGCTTAGGGAAATTAAAATCAAAAAGACACAGCCACCCCAAAGTTTGGGACGCCTCTGTTTACAAGAACCTCGTTTACCGTACAAGTTCAATATCACAGAAAGTGAAAAATGGATAAAGAACTTGTGGTACTTACGTACAATGCAGTATCACTCAGCAATGAAATCTATGTCATCAGGCCCGTAGCAGCATAATGAGTGGATTCAGGTACGATGATTCTCACTGAAATAAGTCACACAGAAAAAGAAACATCATAAGATATCACTAATACACGGAATGTAAACTTGGCTACACAGGAACTGAATTCCAAAACAGAACAGGGTCTCAAATTTAGAAAACCAACTTATGCTTGCTTAAGGGGAAAGGTGAGTTGGGGTGCTGCATAAAACCAGAGATTGAAATGAGCACAGATAAAGTTCCTTAAGCCAAATATGGACTAGACAAGAGCTACTCCTTGCTCAACGAAATGGACTCAACACCCCATATTAAACGCCTAAGAATGTACCTGACTAGTAAGTATCTTAAAACCTATGGATTGCTATGTCTCCAAAAGAGAATCAAGCGTGTGTACAGGGGCATAAACGCAGCAGTGATAGGATTGGAGAGGTTCGGTGAGCAAATGAAGACCCTTTGAAGTCATATTGCATGGTACCCATTCCACGGGTTTCAACTACCCAGGTTTAAGGTATTCTTCCTTCAGCTAAAACATGCATGTGGAACCTAGAGTATGATCAACCATGTGATCGGGAGACGTGTTCAAATATGTCTCAGTTTTCGTACCCTGGTACTCGGGTGCAACATTCCAGACGCTTTACTAACACTCTCCTGACTTGGAGAGTCCGTCCCTTTAATCTCCTGTTTGGCCCAGTTTGCAATTTCTGCGGAAGATGAACAGGAATAGGGAACACCAATGAGAGACTAGCTGGAGGTGTCTGGACGGGCAAATTTAACTCTCATTTCCCACCAGGAAGAGGAAATAACCAAAGGCTCAGCGTGCCGTGCCGGAACCAGATTAGGGCCTGAAGCCATCCTGCGGTGTTGCGGCCAGCTCAAAAGAAAGCGAGTTGAAGAAAGGAGCTCAGGGGCACTGTAATTCACAAACCTGCAGAGTTATAAATGACAGCTATCGTCCAAAAATATACTGAAGTAAGGCTGCCAAGAGGACTTGAAAGCGGGGCAGAATTGCAGGAAACCGATTTCAGGAGGTAGACTGGAATTGCATTGAAAGCATAGGAAAAGAGGCAGAACGTCCACAATGATGCACTTGGCCAAAAAGCGCGTATGCGTTTTTTCCTGAATATATTCAGGAAAAAACGCATACGCCCTTTTTGGCCAACCAAGCAAGCTTGCAAAGGAAATCTGCACTACAATGAAGTCTCACTTCCCCCCGGTCAAAAGGGCCATCTGAAAAAAGTGTAAAATCCAGAAAGGCAGGACAGGCCATGGAGAACTGGGAGCCTTGTTATGCTGATGGGCGGGATGTAAATTGCCAACAGACACTCGGGAGAAGTGTATGGTGTTTCCTGAAACATCTAAAAAACAAAGCAACAGAGCCTAGGGCACTTCCACTTATGGTCCTATAGCTTAGGGAAATTAAAATCAAAAAGACACAGCCACCCCAAAGTTTGGGACGCCTCTGTTTACAAGAACCTCGTTTACCGTACAAGTTCAATATCACAGAAAGTGAAAAATGGATAAAGAACTTGTGGTACTTACGTACAATGCAGTATCACTCAGCAATGAAATCTATGTCATCAGGCCCGTAGCAGCATAATGAGTGGATTCAGGTACGATGATTCTCACTGAAATAAGTCACACAGAAAAAGAAACATCATAAGATATCACTAATACACGGAATGTAAACTTGGCTACACAGGAACTGAATTCCAAAACAGAACAGGGTCTCAAATTTAGAAAACCAACTTATGCTTGCTTAAGGGGAAAGGTGAGTTGGGGTGCTGCATAAAACCAGAGATTGAAATGAGCACAGATAAAGTTCCTTAAGCCAAATATGGACTAGACAAGAGCTACTCCTTGCTCAACGAAATGGACTCAACACCCCATATTAAACGCCTAAGAATGTACCTGACTAGTAAGTATCTTAAAACCTATGGATTGCTATGTCTCCAAAAGAGAATCAAGCGTGTGTACAGGGGCATAAACGCAGCAGTGATAGGATTGGAGAGGTTCGGTGAGCAAATGAAGACCCTTTGAAGTCATATTGCATGGTACCCATTCCACGGGTTTCAACTACCCAGGTTTAAGGTATTCTTCCTTCAGCTAAAACATGCATGTGGAACCTAGAGTATGATCAACCATGTGATCGGGAGACGTGTTCAAATATGTCTCAGTTTTCGTACCCTGGTACTCGGGTGCAACATTCCAGACGCTTTACTAACACTCTCCTGACTTGGAGAGTCCGTCCCTTTAATCTCCTGTTTGGCCCAGTTTGCAATTTCTGCGGAAGATGAACAGGAATAGGGAACACCAATGAGAGACTAGCTGGAGGTGTCTGGACGGGCAAATTTAACTCTCATTTCCCACCAGGAAGAGGAAATAACCAAAGGCTCAGCGTGCCGTGCCGGAACCAGATTAGGGCCTGAAGCCATCCTGCGGTGTTGCGGCCAGCTCAAAAGAAAGCGAGTTGAAGAAAGGAGCTCAGGGGCACTGTAATTCACAAACCTGCAGAGTTATAAATGACAGCTATCGTCCAAAAATATACTGAAGTAAGGCTGCCAAGAGGACTTGAAAGCGGGGCAGAATTGCAGGAAACCGATTTCAGGAGGTAGACTGGAATTGCATTGAAAGCATAGGAAAAGAGGCAGAACGTCCACAATGATGCACTTGGCCAAAAAGGGCGTATGCGTTTTTTCCTGAATATATTCAGGAAAAAACGCATACGCCCTTTTTGGCCAACCAAGCAAGCTTGCAAAGGAAATCTGCACTACAATGAAGTCTCACTTCCCCCCGGTCAAAAGGGCCATCTGAAAAAAGTGTAAAATCCAGAAAGGCAGGACAGGCCATGGAGAACTGGGAGCCTTGTTATGCTGATGGGCGGGATGTAAATTGCCAACAGACACTCGGGAGAAGTGTATGGTGTTTCCTGAAACATCTAAAAAACAAAGCAACAGAGCCTAGGGCACTTCCACTTATGGTCCTATAGCTTAGGGAAATTAAAATCAAAAAGACACAGCCACCCCAAAGTTTGGGACGCCTCTGTTTACAAGAACCTCGTTTACCGTACAAGTTCAATATCACAGAAAGTGAAAAATGGATAAAGAACTTGTGGTACTTACGTACAATGCAGTATCACTCAGCAATGAAATCTATGTCATCAGGCCCGTAGCAGCATAATGAGTGGATTCAGGTACGATGATTCTCACTGAAATAAGTCACACAGAAAAAGAAACATCATAAGATATCACTAATACACGGAATGTAAACTTGGCTACACAGGAACTGAATTCCAAAACAGAACAGGGTCTCAAATTTAGAAAACCAACTTATGCTTGCTTAAGGGGAAAGGTGAGTTGGGGTGCTGCATAAAACCAGAGATTGAAATGAGCACAGATAAAGTTCCTTAAGCCAAATATGGACTAGACAAGAGCTACTCCTTGCTCAACGAAATGGACTCAACACCCCATATTAAACGCCTAAGAATGTACCTGACTAGTAAGTATCTTAAAACCTATGGATTGCTATGTCTCCAAAAGAGAATCAAGCGTGTGTACAGGGGCATAAACGCAGCAGTGATAGGATTGGAGAGGTTCGGTGAGCAAATGAAGACCCTTTGAAGTCATATTGCATGGTACCCATTCCACGGGTCTCAACTCTCCAGGTTTAAGGTATTCTTCCTTCAGCTAAAACATGCATGTGGAACCCAGAGTATGATCAACCATGTGAACGGGAGACGTGTTCAAATATGTCTCAGTTTTCCTCCCCTGGTACTCGGGTGCAACATTCCAGACGCTTTACTAACACTCTCCCCACTTGGAGAGTCAGCGCCTTTAACCTCCTGTTTGGCCCAGTTTGCAATTTCTGCGGAAGATGAACAGGAATAGGGAACACCAATGAGAGACTAGCTGGAGGTGTCTGGACGGGCAAATTTAACTCTCATTTCCCACCAGGAAGAGGAAATAACCAAAGGCTCAGCGTGCCGTGCTGGAACCAGATTAGGGCCTGAAGCCATCCTGCGGTGTTGCGGCCAGCTCACAAGAAAGCGAGTTGAAGAAAGGAGCTCAGGGGCACTGTAATTCACAAACCTGCAGAGTTATAAATGACAGCTATCGTCCAAAAATATACTGAAGTAAGGCTGCCAAGAGGACTTGAAAGCGGGGCAGAATTGCAGGAAACCGATTTCAGGAGGTAGACTGGAATTGCATTGAAAGCATAGGAAAAGAGGCAGAACGTCCACAATGATGCACTTGGCCAAAAAGGGCGTATGCGTTTTTTCCTGAATATATTCAGGAAAAAACGCATACGCCCTTTTTGGCCAACCAAGCAAGCTTGCAAAGGAAATCTGCACTACAATGAAGTCTCACTTCCCCCCGGTCAAAAGGGCCATCTGAAAAAAGTGTAAAATCCAGAAAGGCAGGACAGGCCATGGAGAACTGGGAGCCTTGTTATGCTGATGGGCGGGATGTAAATTGCCAACAGACACTCGGGAGAAGTGTATGGTGTTTCCTGAAACATCTAAAAAACAAAGCAACAGAGCCTAGGGCACTTCCACTTATGGTCCTATAGCTTAGGGAAATTAAAATCAAAAAGACACAGCCACCCCAAAGTTTGGGACGCCTCTGTTTACAAGAACCTCGTTTACCGTACAAGTTCAATATCACAGAAAGTGAAAAATGGATAAAGAAGGTGTGGTATTTACTTACGAAGCAATATCACTCAGCAATGAAATCTATGTCATCAGGCCCTTAGCAGCATAATGAGTGGATTCAGGTACGATGATTCTCACTGAAATAAGTCACACAGAAAAAGAAACATCATAAGATATAACTAATACACGGAATGTAAACTTGGCTACACAGGAACTGAATTCCAAAACAGAACAGGGTCTCAAATTTAGAAAACCAACTTATGCTTGCTTAAGGGGAAAGGTGAGTTGGGGTGCTGCATAAAACCAGAGATTGAAATGAGCACAGATAAAGTTCCTTAAGCCAAATATGGACTAGACAAGAGCTACTCCTTGCTCAACGAAATGGACTCAACACCCCATATTAAACGCCTAAGAATGTACCTGACTAGTAAGTATCTTAAAACCTATGGATTGCTATGTCTCCAAAAGAGAATCAAGCGTGTGTACAGGGGCATAAACGCAGCAGTGATAGGATTGGAGAGGTTCGGTGAGCAAATGAAGACCCTTTGAAGTCATATTGCATGGTACCCATTCCACGGGTTTCAACTACCCAGGTTTAAGGTATTCTTCCTTCAGCTAAAACATGCATGTGGAACCTAGAGTATGATCAACCATGTGATCGGGAGACGTGTTCAAATATGTCTCAGTTTTCGTACCCTGGTACTCGGGTGCAACATTCCAGACGCTTTACTAACACTCTCCTGACTTGGAGAGTCCGTCCCTTTAATCTCCTGTTTGGCCCAGTTTGCAATTTCTGCGGAAGATGAACAGGAATAGGGAACACCAATGAGAGACTAGCTGGAGGTGTCTGGACGGGCAAATTTAACTCTCATTTCCCACCAGGAAGAGGAAATAACCAAAGGCTCAGCGTGCCGTGCCGGAACCAGATTAGGGCCTGAAGCCATCCTGCGGTGTTGCGGCCAGCTCAAAAGAAAGCGAGTTGAAGAAAGGAGCTCAGGGGCACTGTAATTCACAAACCTGCAGAGTTATAAATGACAGCTATCGTCCAAAAATATACTGAAGTAAGGCTGCCAAGAGGACTTGAAAGCGGGGCAGAATTGCAGGAAACCGATTTCAGGAGGTAGACTGGAATTGCATTGAAAGCATAGGAAAAGAGGCAGAACGTCCACAATGATGCACTTGGCCAAAAAGCGCGTATGCGTTTTTTCCTGAATATATTCAGGAAAAAACGCATACGCCCTTTTTGGCCAACCAAGCAAGCTTGCAAAGGAAATCTGCACTACAATGAAGTCTCACTTCCCCCCGGTCAAAAGGGCCATCTGAAAAAAGTGTAAAATCCAGAAAGGCAGGACAGGCCATGGAGAACTGGGAGCCTTGTTATGCTGATGGGCGGGATGTAAATTGCCAACAGACACTCGGGAGAAGTGTATGGTGTTTCCTGAAACATCTAAAAAACAAAGCAACAGAGCCTAGGGCACTTCCACTTATGGTCCTATAGCTTAGGGAAATTAAAATCAAAAAGACACAGCCACCCCAAAGTTTGGGACGCCTCTGTTTACAAGAACCTCGTTTACCGTACAAGTTCAATATCACAGAAAGTGAAAAATGGATAAAGAACTTGTGGTACTTACGTACAATGCAGTATCACTCAGCAATGAAATCTATGTCATCAGGCCCGTAGCAGCATAATGAGTGGATTCAGGTACGATGATTCTCACTGAAATAAGTCACACAGAAAAAGAAACATCATAAGATATCACTAATACACGGAATGTAAACTTGGCTACACAGGAACTGAATTCCAAAACAGAACAGGGTCTCAAATTTAGAAAACCAACTTATGCTTGCTTAAGGGGAAAGGTGAGTTGGGGTGCTGCATAAAACCAGAGATTGAAATGAGCACAGATAAAGTTCCTTAAGCCAAATATGGACTAGACAAGAGCTACTCCTTGCTCAACGAAATGGACTCAACACCCCATATTAAACGCCTAAGAATGTACCTGACTAGTAAGTATCTTAAAACCTATGGATTGCTATGTCTCCAAAAGAGAATCAAGCGTGTGTACAGGGGCATAAACGCAGCAGTGATAGGATTGGAGAGGTTCGGTGAGCAAATGAAGACCCTTTGAAGTCATATTGCATGGTACCCATTCCACGGGTCTCAACTCTCCAGGTTTAAGGTATTCTTCCTTCAGCTAAAATATGCATGTGGAACCCAGAGTATGATCAACCATGTGAACGGGAGACGTGTTCAAATATGTCTCAGTTTTCCTCCCCTGGTACTCGGGTGCAACATTCCAGACGCTTTACTAACACTCTCCCCACTTGGAGAGTCAGCGCCTTTAACCTCCTGTTTGGCCCAGTTTGCAATTTCTGCGGAAGATGAACAGGAATAGGGAACACCAATGAGAGACTAGCTGGAGGTGTCTGGACGGGCAAATTTAACTCTCATTTCCCACCAGGAAGAGGAAATAACCAAAGGCTCAGCGTGCCGTGCCGGAACCAGATTAGGGCCTGAAGCCATCCTGCGGTGTTGCGGCCAGCTCACAAGAAAGCGAGTTGAACAAAGGAGCTCAGGGGCACTGTAATTCACAAACCTGCAGAGTTATAAATGACAGCTATCGTCCAAAAATATACTGAAGTAAGGCTGCCAAGAGGACTTGAAAGCGGGGCAGAATTGCAGGAAACTGATTTCAGGAGGTAGACTGGAATTGCATTGAAAGCATAGGAAAAGAGGCAGAACGTCCACAATGATGCACTTGGCCAAAAAGGGCGTATGCGTTTTTTCCTGAATATATTCAGGAAAAAACGCATACGCCCTTTTTGGCCAACCAAGCAAGCTTGCAAAGGAAATCTGCACTACAATGAAGTCTCACTTCCCCCCGGTCAAAAGGGCCATCTGAAAAAAGTGTAAAATCCAGAAAGGCAGGACAGGCCATGGAGAACTGGGAGCCTTGTTATGCTGATGGGCGGGATGTAAATTGCCAACAGACACTCGGGAGAAGTGTATGGTGTTTCCTGAAACATCTAAAAAACAAAGCAACAGAGCCTAGGGCACTTCCACTTATGGTCCTATAACTTAGGGAAATTAAAATCAAAAAGACACAGCCACCCCAAAGTTTGGGACGCCTCTGTTTACAAGAACCTCGTTTACCGTACAAGTTCAATATCACAGAAAGTGAAAAATGGATAAAGAACTTGTGGTACTTACGTACAATGCAGTATCACTCAGCAATGAAATCTATGTCATCAGGCCCGTAGCAGCATAATGAGTGGATTCAGGTACGATGATTCTCACTGAAATAAGTCACACAGAAAAAGAAACATCATAAGATATCACTAATACACGGAATGTAAACTTGGCTACACAGGAACTGAATTCCAAAACAGAACAGGGTCTCAAATTTAGAAAACCAACTTATGCTTGCTTAAGGGGAAAGGTGAGTTGGGGTGCTGCATAAAACCAGAGATTGAAATGAGCACAGATAAAGTTCCTTAAGCCAAATATGGACTAGACAAGAGCTACTCCTTGCTCAACGAAATGGACTCAACACCCCATATTAAACGCCTAAGAATGTACCTGACTAGTAAGTATCTTAAAACCTATGGATTGCTATGTCTCCAAAAGAGAATCAAGCGTGTGTACAGGGGCATAAACGCAGCAGTGATAGGATTGGAGAGGTTCGGTGAGCAAATGAAGACCCTTTGAAGTCATATTGCATGGTACCCATTCCACGGGTTTCAACTACCCAGGTTTAAGGTATTCTTCCTTCAGCTAAAACATGCATGTGGAACCTAGAGTATGATCAACCATGTGATCGGGAGACGTGTTCAAATATGTCTCAGTTTTCGTACCCTGGTACTCGGGTGCAACATTCCAGACGCTTTACTAACACTCTCCTGACTTGGAGAGTCCGTCCCTTTAATCTCCTGTTTGGCCCAGTTTGCAATTTCTGCGGAAGATGAACAGGAATAGGGAACACCAATGAGAGACTAGCTGGAGGTGTCTGGACGGGCAAATTTAACTCTCATTTCCCACCAGGAAGAGGAAATAACCAAAGGCTCAGCGTGCCGTGCCGGAACCAGATTAGGGCCTGAAGCCATCCTGCGGTGTTGCGGCCAGCTCAAAAGAAAGCGAGTTGAAGAAAGGAGCTCAGGGGCACTGTAATTCACAAACCTGCAGAGTTATAAATGACAGCTATCGTCCAAAAATATACTGAAGTAAGGCTGCCAAGAGGACTTGAAAGCGGGGCAGAATTGCAGGAAACCGATTTCAGGAGGTAGACTGGAATTGCATTGAAAGCATAGGAAAAGAGGCAGAACGTCCACAATGATGCACTTGGCCAAAAAGCGCGTATGCGTTTTTTCCTGAATATATTCAGGAAAAAACGCATACGCCCTTTTTGGCCAACCAAGCAAGCTTGCAAAGGAAATCTGCACTACAATGAAGTCTCACTTCCCCCCGGTCAAAAGGGCCATCTGAAAAAAGTGTAAAATCCAGAAAGGCAGGACAGGCCATGGAGAACTGGGAGCCTTGTTATGCTGATGGGCGGGATGTAAATTGCCAACAGACACTCGGGAGAAGTGTATGGTGTTTCCTGAAACATCTAAAAAACAAAGCAACAGAGCCTAGGGCACTTCCACTTATGGTCCTATAGCTTAGGGAAATTAAAATCAAAAAGACACAGCCACCCCAAAGTTTGGGACGCCTCTGTTTACAAGAACCTCGTTTACCGTACAAGTTCAATATCACAGAAAGTGAAAAATGGATAAAGAACTTGTGGTACTTACGTACAATGCAGTATCACTCAGCAATGAAATCTATGTCATCAGGCCCGTAGCAGCATAATGAGTGGATTCAGGTACGATGATTCTCACTGAAATAAGTCACACAGAAAAAGAAACATCATAAGATATCACTAATACACGGAATGTAAACTTGGCTACACAGGAACTGAATTCCAAAACAGAACAGGGTCTCAAATTTAGAAAACCAACTTATGCTTGCTTAAGGGGAAAGGTGAGTTGGGGTGCTGCATAAAACCAGAGATTGAAATGAGCACAGATAAAGTTCCTTAAGCCAAATATGGACTAGACAAGAGCTACTCCTTGCTCAACGAAATGGACTCAACACCCCATATTAAACGCCTAAGAATGTACCTGACTAGTAAGTATCTTAAAACCTATGGATTGCTATGTCTCCAAAAGAGAATCAAGCGTGTGTACAGGGGCATAAACGCAGCAGTGATAGGATTGGAGAGGTTCGGTGAGCAAATGAAGACCCTTTGAAGTCATATTGCATGGTACCCATTCCACGGGTTTCAACTACCCAGGTTTAAGGTATTCTTCCTTCAGCTAAAACATGCATGTGGAACCTAGAGTATGATCAACCATGTGATCGGGAGACGTGTTCAAATATGTCTCAGTTTTCGTACCCTGGTACTCGGGTGCAACATTCCAGACGCTTTACTAACACTCTCCTGACTTGGAGAGTCCGTCCCTTTAATCTCCTGTTTGGCCCAGTTTGCAATTTCTGCGGAAGATGAACAGGAATAGGGAACACCAATGAGAGACTAGCTGGAGGTGTCTGGACGGGCAAATTTAACTCTCATTTCCCACCAGGAAGAGGAAATAACCAAAGGCTCAGCGTGCCGTGCCGGAACCAGATTAGGGCCTGAAGCCATCCTGCGGTGTTGCGGCCAGCTCAAAAGAAAGCGAGTTGAAGAAAGGAGCTCAGGGGCACTGTAATTCACAAACCTGCAGAGTTATAAATGACAGCTATCGTCCAAAAATATACTGAAGTAAGGCTGCCAAGAGGACTTGAAAGCGGGGCAGAATTGCAGGAAACCGATTTCAGGAGGTAGACTGGAATTGCATTGAAAGCATAGGAAAAGAGGCAGAACGTCCACAATGATGCACTTGGCCAAAAAGCGCGTATGCGTTTTTTCCTGAATATATTCAGGAAAAAACGCATACGCCCTTTTTGGCCAACCAAGCAAGCTTGCAAAGGAAATCTGCACTACAATGAAGTCTCACTTCCCCCCGGTCAAAAGGGCCATCTGAAAAAAGTGTAAAATCCAGAAAGGCAGGACAGGCCATGGAGAACTGGGAGCCTTGTTATGCTGATGGGCGGGATGTAAATTGCCAACAGACACTCGGGAGAAGTGTATGGTGTTTCCTGAAACATCTAAAAAACAAAGCAACAGAGCCTAGGGCACTTCCACTTATGGTCCTATAGCTTAGGGAAATTAAAATCAAAAAGACACAGCCACCCCAAAGTTTGGGACGCCTCTGTTTACAAGAACCTCGTTTACCGTACAACTTCAATATCACAGAAAGTGAAAAATGGATAAAGAACTTGTGGTACTTACGTACAATGCAGTATCACTCAGCAATGAAATCTATGTCATCAGGCCCGTAGCAGCATAATGAGTGGATTCAGGTACGATGATTCTCACTGAAATAAGTCACACAGAAAAAGAAACATCATAAGATATCACTAATACACGGAATGTAAACTTGGCTACACAGGAACTGAATTCCAAAACAGAACAGGGTCTCAAATTTAGAAAACCAACTTATGCTTGCTTAAGGGGAAAGGTGAGTTGGGGTGCTGCATAAAACCAGAGATTGAAATGAGCACAGATAAAGTTCCTTAAGCCAAATATGGACTAGACAAGAGCTACTCCTTGCTCAACGAAATGGACTCAACACCCCATATTAAACGCCTAAGAATGTACCTGACTAGTAAGTATCTTAAAACCTATGGATTGCTATGTCTCCAAAAGAGAATCAAGCGTGTGTACAGGGGCATAAACGCAGCAGTGATAGGATTGGAGAGGTTCGGTGAGCAAATGAAGACCCTTTGAAGTCATATTGCATGGTACCCATTCCACGGGTCTCAACTCTCCAGGTTTAAGGTATTCTTCCTTCAGCTAAAACATGCATGTGGAACCCAGAGTATGATCAACCATGTGAACGGGAGACGTGTTCAAATATGTCTCAGTTTTCCTCCCCTGGTACTCGGGTGCAACATTCCAGACGCTTTACTAACACTCTCCCCACTTGGAGAGTCAGCGCCTTTAACCTCCTGTTTGGCCCAGTTTGCAATTTCTGTGGAAGATGAACAGGAATAGGGAACACCAATGAGAGACTAGCTGGAGGTGTCTGGACGGGCAAATTTAACTCTCATTTCCCACCAGGAAGAGGAAATAACCAAAGGCTCAGCGTGCCGTGCCGGAACCAGATTAGGGCCTGAAGCCATCCTGCGGTGTTTCGGCCAGCTCAAAAGAAAGCGAGTTGAAGAAAGGAGCTCAGGGGCACTGTAATTCACAAACCTGCAGAGTTATAAATGACAGCTATCGTCCAAAAATATACTGAAGTAAGGCTGCCAAGAGGACTCGAAAGCGGGGCAGAATTGCAGGAAACCGATTTCAGGAGGTAGACTGGAATTGCATTGAAAGCATAGGAAAAGAGGCAGAACGTCCACAATGATGCACTTGGCCAAAAAGGGCGTATGCGTTTTTTCCTGAATATATTCAGGAAAAAACGCATACGCCGTTTTTGGCCAACCAAGCAAGCTTGCAAAGGAAATCTGCACTACAATGAAGTCTCACTTCCCCCCGGTCAAAAGGGCCATCTGAAAAAAGTGTAAAATCTAGAAAGGCAGGACAGGCCATGGAGAACTGGGAGCCTTGTTATGCTGATGGGCGGGATGTAAATTGCCAACAGACACTCGGGAGAAGTGTATGGTGTTTCCTGAAACATCTAAAAAACAAAGCAACAGAGCCTAGGGCACTTCCACTTATGGTCCTATAGCTTAGGGAAATTAAAATCAAAAAGACACAGCCACCCCAAAGTTTGGGACGCCTCTGTTTACAAGAACCTCGTTTACCGTACAACTTCAATATCACAGAAAGTGAAAAATGGATAAAGAACTTGTGGTACTTACGTACAATGCAGTATCACTCAGCAATGAAATCTATGTCATCAGGCCCGTAGCAGCATAATGAGTGGATTCAGGTACGATGATTCTCACTGAAATAAGTCACACAGAAAAAGAAACATCATAAGATATCACTAATACACGGAATGTAAACTTGGCTACACAGGAACTGAATTCCAAAACAGAACAGGGTCTCAAATTTAGAAAACCAACTTATGCTTGCTTAAGGGGAAAGGTGAGTTGGGGTGCTGCATAAAACCAGAGATTGAAATGAGCACAGATAAAGTTCCTTAAGCCAAATATGGACTAGACAAGAGCTACTCCTTGCTCAACGAAATGGACTCAACACCCCATATTAAACGCCTAAGAATGTACCTGACTAGTAAGTATCTTAAAACCTATGGATTGCTATGTCTCCAAAAGAGAATCAAGCGTGTGTACAGGGGCATAAACGCAGCAGTGATAGGATTGGAGAGGTTCTGTGAGCAAATGAAGACCCTTTGAAGTCATATTGCATGGTACCCATTCCACGGGTCTCAACTCTCCAGGTTTAAGGTATTCTTCCTTCAGCTAAAACATGCATGTGGAACCCAGAGTATGATCAACCATGTGAACGGGAGATGTGTTCAAATATGTCTCAGTTTTCCTCCCCTGGTACTCGGGTGCAACATTCCAGACGCTTTACTAACACTCTCCCCACTTGGAGAGTCAGCGCCTTTAACCTCCTGTTTGGCCCAGTTTGCAATTTCTGCGGAAGATGAACAGGAATAGGGAACACCAATGAGAGACTAGCTGGAGGTGTCTGGACGGGCAAATTTAACTCTCATTTCCCACCAGGAAGAGGAAATAACCAAAGGCTCAGCGTGCCGTGCCGGAACCAGATTAGGGCCTGAAGCCATCCTGCGGTGTTGCGGCCAGCTCACAAGAAAGCGAGTTGAACAAAGGAGCTCAGGGGCACTGTAATTCACAAACCTGCAGAGTTATAAATGACAGCTATCGTCCAAAAATATACTGAAGTAAGGCTGCCAAGAGGACTCGAAAGCGGGGCAGAATTGCAGGAAACCGATTTCAGGAGGTAGACTGGAATTGCATTGAAAGCATAGGAAAAGAGGCAGAACGTCCACAATGATGCACTTGGCCAAAAAGGGCGTATGCGTTTTTTCCTGAATATATTCAGGAAAAAACGCATACGCCCTTTTTGGCCAACCAAGCAAGCTTGCAAAGGAAATCTGCACTACAATGAAGTCTCACTTCCCCCCGGTCAAAAGGGCCATCTGAAAAAAGTGTAAAATCTAGAAAGGCAGGACAGGCCATGGAGAACTGGGAGCCTTGTTATGCTGATGGGCGGGATGTAAATTGCCAACAGACACTCGGGAGAAGTGTATGGTGTTTCCTGAAACATCTAAAAAACAAAGCAACAGAGCCTAGGGCACTTCCACTTATGGTCCTATAGCTTAGGGAAATTAAAATCAAAAAGACACAGCCACCCCAAAGTTTGGGACGCCTCTGTTTACAAGAACCTCGTTTACCGTACAAGTTCAATATCACAGAAAGTGAAAAATGGATAAAGAACTTGTGGTACTTACGTACAATGCAGTATCACTCAGCAATGAAATCTATGTCATCAGGCCCGTAGCAGCATAATGAGTGGATTCAGGTACGATGATTCTCACTGAAATAAGTCACACAGAAAAAGAAACATC